>NW_027206600.1:0-112500 GCF_024711535.1 Dipodomys merriami
GTGAACTACTGATGCTCTGCTAGGTTCAGAACTGTAATGACATTGTCAGTACAAGTCAACTGCTTATCACAAAGGGCTTGGGAGCATATTAACCCTTTCAACATTGGACCTTTCAGAACCTTGTAGCACACAAGGTTATAATGCTAGAGTCTCAGAAGCTGGGCATATGGATCTACTAAACTTGAATCTTGAGCTCTGACTCCAATTCTGGTATATATCAGCGTTCATTTTCCAGAGAATGTTCCCTTAATTAGCAAATAGGAAAAGTACTTTGATTAACCCTCAATTTTTCAGTTGTGTGTCTCGAACTCAAGCCTGGGCACTGTCCCTGAGCCCTTCAGCTTAAGGCAAACAGTACCACTTGAGCCACAGTGTCTTTTGGTGGTTCATTGGAGATAAGAGTCTAACTGGCTTTTCTTGCTTAGCCTTTCTTTGAACTGTGGTCTTCAGCTCTCAGTCTCCTGAGAAGCTATTTTTCCAGATGTGAGCCACCAGCATCTGGCCTATTATTTTTGAAAGTCCTGGGGCGTGATCCTAGGGCCTGGGCACTCTCTCTGATCTTCTTTTTCTCAAAAGTAGAGCTCTACCTCTTGATCCACTCCACAGCTTCTGGGTTTTTGTGTGTATGTGACACTGAGGATTCAAACCATGGCATTCATGCATTCTGAGTGAGCTCCTTACCACTAAGTCACATTTCTAGCCCCACCCTTACAATTTTATCACTCAACTTGCCTATCCTCAAGAAAAGCCCTCTGATTATAAATCATCTAAAGAAATCCCTATAGGAAGGTGTCCAATGATAAAGAAGACAAAGCTCATCTGTGGGAGAGACTCTAAACATCTGAAGACTGTGACAAATGCTTCCATTGAATTATGTATCATGTTTCAACACTTAATAAAGTATAAATGAAAATGAGTCAATGTCCTAAATTATTGTGAATCATTTTATAATAGATGTAAATCATGTACTAAATATTATGTATATAATAATACTAAATACAATAAACAATAAATAAATGAATCAAATAAAAAATAAAATAAAAAATCAATAATAAAAATAAAATATGTAGTAAACATAGATATGTAAGTATATATCATATATTACAATTGTACAGAAATATTTTTTCCATTGCAGGGTGTTCACTTGGGCCCTCGGAACTCTAGCCTGAATTTGTTTTCCTCAAAGACAGTCAGCTTCACCTTCACCTATGGTGCAAAAGAGTTACTTGGAGGGGGAGATCAAATCACAGCAATTACAGAAATACTGGCTCCAGTTTCAAGACAGTGGCTTAATTTTTTTTCAATGAAGGCAGTTATGTTCATTCAGTTCCATACAGAACACTTTTTTAAAAAGCAATGTCGAATTTTGTACAGCTTTTCAGACATCCTTACCTTACCCCCAAAGTGCTTCTGTGAGCACTACATTGTTTCTTTTTTTGTACATTTTTATTGCAAAAATGTTGTACAGAAAGATCACAGTTACATGAGCAAGGTAATGAGTTCATTTCCTATTGAGCATTGTTGTTTTTCCCCCCCTACCTTTTGTTTTCCCCCTACCAACCTTTCCCTACCATCTCCACAACTACTCCCCCTGCCGAGCTCAGTGAATTGTTTTTTTTTTTTTTTTATTTTTGGCTTGGCATGGGGTTTGAACTCAAGTAGTAGCAACTCTGCATCTTCTCTCACATTGCTACAGATTTACCAATACCCTGAGTTCAAATCCCAGGCTAAGGAAGGAAAGCGGCAAAAATTCCAAACCAGACAGCTTTATTTCTTTTTAACTTAGTTAAATAATTAATTAATTTTTATTTATTCTTTATTTTTCCAACCACGGGGCTTGAACTCAGGTCGTGGCAACTCTGACTCAGCTTCCATCACCCTAGGCTGGGGTGCAGTCTCTGGACCCATAGCCGATCCTGGGATCCTAGGCCATGAGGGTTTGCAGGAAGAAAAAAAAGTATGATACCACAAATAGTGGCGAGCTTCAGAGGGCTGGGGTATTACGTCTTTTTCTTTACACCGTGGGTCTTACAAGGCTGCAAAGAGGACCTGACCTGCTGTTGCTCATACATGCAAGGCAAGAACTCTACCACTGAGCCATCTTCTATTTCTCCTTCCTAGAAGATGCTGCACATGAAGACAACACTGATCCTCATTTTCAGTCTGTACTATTGAATATGGAGGAACATCTTTCCTCTGTTCTCCATCAATTCCCTACTTTCCTGTTAGAATGACTTAGAATAATATAAATGAAAAGAGAGAAAATAACTCATCATGAAAAAAAAAACAGAGAAAATTCACTGTATTTTTCTCACACATTCAACCAATATGAACTATTGGGGAAATACATGGACACTTTATTTCCACTGGCACTTAAAGTCTCTAGTTAGGCAATTCTGATGAAGATGAGTAACAAAATGAAAAGGGAGAAATTGTATTAATTGCAAGAAAAAAAATGGAGTAGGATCCAAGCAAATTTCTTCTTTGGGCTGCTGAAAATAATTGGCTTACTAGAGTATGGTGACTACTTTCCATAAAAGCCACTCATGTGAATACTATGGATGACAATGAATATACCCCTATTCATCGGGAAGCCTACAGTGGACACTTTGACATTGTCCATGAGTTGGTGGCTCAAGCAGCAGAAATCCATGCAATAATTGTTAATAGCTGGACACCCCTGGGCAGTGCATACTTGTGGAATAATATCAGTGTGGCGTCTTTCTTACTTCATGCAGATACCAATGCCCAAACTAAACGCCTCTTGACTCCCTTGCATCTTCCTGGTGGGAATATAGATAGAAAAGATACAATGGATCTCCTTCTGTTGAAACATTATATCAAAGCAGGTCTGAAGAACAACTTGGAAGAAATTTGATATTAACAAAAGGATAAGTATGTATCACTACCTGTTTGAAGTTGTGGAAGGCTGTACAAATTGTTCTATTAAATTGTAATGGTTCGGTTAAGTTTCTTTTCTCTTTTTTTCTTTTTCTTTTTTTTTTTTTTGTTGAGTTTTATTATTTTATTGTGAAAACACCCTACAGAGGGGTTAAAATTACATGGGCAAGGTAATGAGTACATTTCTTATCAAGCATTGTAGCCTCCTCCTTTATTTCCCCTTTCCAAACTTTCTCATCTCCCCCCCATTCCCCATCCCCCTCATTACCCCTCCCCCCTGGCCAAAGTTGTAAAGTTCGTTTTTCTACATGATGACTTGTATATCTCATTGTTGCAATGGGTCAACCTGTATCCCTATTTAAACAATTTGTTTTTCCCTTCCCCTCCACAAATCATAGCAACATCAAATACAGTTAAAGCAGGCGTTATACGGTGGAGGAGGGACATACAAAGCAACAAAGAAATCATCTTATAAATATGTTAGAAACAATTGCAACAAAGAAAAAAACATTTGAATCTTTATCTTGGAATTCATTTCTCCTAACATTAACTTATCTGACCATTTCTGCTTGTCTCAGACATATACTAGTTATTGCAAATAAGGGAAACCATGGAATCTATGTTTCTTTGGGCCTGGCTTACTTCACTTAATATAATTTTTCCAAGTCTTTCCATTTCCTAACAAATGGGGCAATGCCATTCTTTCTGAAGGAGGCATAAAATTCCATTCCATAGATTTCTATTTTCTTAATCCATTCATCTACTTAGGGGCATCAAACAAGACCATACGAAAGCTAGCAGAACAACTATGTTTATTGCAGCATTATTTAGCATAGCTAAGATATCAGTTACGTTTCTTAAACATCAAAATGGTAGTCTATTCTTTGATTCCATAGAAAATATTTTCACAATCCAAATAACAGCAATATCTTACTGTAAAAGTTCCATGGAATTTTTCCAAGTGAATTGCCTGACTTTGATGTCAAAATGTATTTGAGTTGTTTGTGTACATCTATAATTTCTGCAGAGTTTGTGATTTTCTAATCAGAAATAATTTGATCTTATCTGTTGAAATGAGTAGTACAGAAAATAAAGATATTTCTGGTTCTTGTCTGAAAAAAGTATATTTTAATATATTCTATATTCTATGTTTGCATATTATCCATAATGTATTTCATTCTTTCCTAGATATACTTTGAAGTCTACATTGTTTTATAATATATATGTATTCATTAATAAATGAGTCCTTTCAGATTGCATTCCGTATAGAAAATTTAAGATTACTTTCTTCCAGGTTCTTTTTTTTTTTTTTTTGGTCCAGTCATGGGTCTGAACTCTGGGCCTGTATGCTGTCCCTCAGCTCTTCAGCTCAAGGCTAGCACTCTACCACTTAAGCCACAACGCCACTTCCGGCTTTTTTCTTTTTGCTTATGTGGTGCTGAGGAATTGAACCCAGGGCCTCAAGTATGCAAGGCAAGAGCTCTACCACTCCTTCTCAGGGAGGAGAGGAGGGAAGGCCACAGCTTCACCCCCAGTACTGGAGATCTCCATCTTGGGTACCAACAAAGATTGCGTAGCTGCTAATCCAACTCAGGCCTTGGGAGAAAACTGGAGTTATTTAGCAGGTCACAAGATTCTAAGCTGACCTGCCAGACTCAGCTTCACCCAGGGAAATGTCACCCATCTCAGGTGACAGCCCTACGAGTGGCTTTCTTCACTAGGTAATCAGAGCCAGAGGCTGCCCCTCCCTTTAGTAGCCTTGACAATCAATTGAAATTCAGTAAACATAAACCTTGAGAGTGGCTCCAGGCTGGGCTCTCTGAGGTTCTCACAAACTAGCCCCCTAGAAAAGCTATTGTTTGTTGAAAAGCCTCAACTCTACCCAGAACCTAGCATCTTCACAGCATCTCCAAACTTGAGGAAAAAATCATCTCCCTCTTTTGTGAAACTCAAAGCAGATCTCCCTTCCCTTGAACTAACCTGGGAGGAGGATTGCAAAATCCTGGGTAAAGCAGAGCATTTTTCTGCCTGCTCAAACAAACTGACATAAGAAACCAACCAAGCAACAGGACCACAAGCAGACCAGATTTCAAAAAGAGGCTGGTTACGGAAACAAGGGTGATACAGGATTTTTCACAACCCTCCCCCAAAATTCAAAGACCTTTTTTTTTCATCTTCTTCTTTTTTGTACTTTTATAAAAAAATTTTTTCAAAAACTTTTTTTAATTTGTAATTTTTACCTTTTTTGAGAAAGATTGTTTTCTTTTAACTTTATTCTCTTTATTTTCTTCTCATAATTTTTATTTTATGGGTACATGTGTGTGTGCGTTTTTCTTTCTTTTTTTTCTATCTTTTGTAAGAAAATTTTTTTTGTTAACTCTATTGAACTTCTAATCTTTTTATCTTTCTTCCTTATCCTTTTCACCTTTTCTTCCCTTTCGTTCTTCTTTATGTGAATTAATTGTTTTTCTGCACATCCTCAGATAAACCCGTAGTTGAATATTAAACCCTATCCCCCATTGTGTACACATTTAATCCACAAATTTATTACTCAATGCAAAACCTCTGAGACTTAAATACCTTAATAGCAGTACTACCTCTTTATACCTATATAATATTTTAAGTTTTTCACATCTCCTTTATATCCCTCCCCTTTTCTCATTATATTCACGTTCTTCTCTGAAGAGTTTGTTTTCATTCTGAAATAATATTTTTAATTACTACTTTTCTGTTTTTTTCTGGTCTCTTTTTTTTCCCTTTCTCTTTCTTCTTTTTTTTCTCTCCCTCTACTTTCATCTTATCCAACCTATTTCCTGCTTTCAGATTAGGACTTCGTTAAGTTAACTCTCCTTGTGCCTTCCCACATCACTGTATTCATATTTTTATCTACATCTCTCCTTAACCCTAATAATTTCTGGTTTTCCAAATTCTTCTTTGCGGTGTGTAGCCCATTAATTTATAGTTGTTTGATGTTGAATAGTTGTATTTACTGAACAAGATTGTACTGTACAAATTGACTGTACAAAGTCAGACTTTGGTTGATGCTTGCCTTAAGATAGTGTTCTAGCACAAAACTGGTGTTAATTTCGTCCCAAATGGGCAGAGTAAGCCAGATAAACACAGGAAAAATGGCAAGTCTGGGTACCCCAACTCCCACTCATGATAATCAGGGGACAGAACAGATAATGAATAATCCCGCGGAGAGTTCATAAATAGCTCTACAAACACTGCTGGCAAACATGATAAATGAAAAGATTGAAAACATGCAAAGGAATCTATATGAGCGTGAGAGGGAGAAAGACGAGGCAAACAAAAGGTCAATGGAGGAAAAGATTGAAAACCTACAAAGGACTCTGTATGAGCGTGATAGGGAGAGAGAACAGGCAATCCAAAGGTTTATACAGGAATATCATGAGCGTGAGGAAACTACTCAAAAACTGATACAGCATTTGTGTAAGCAGCTTGAGAATACTCAAAGAGAAAGGCAGGAACAGCGTGAACAGGATGAGAACACTCAAAGAGAACTACAGGAATGGCATGAACGGGAGGAAGCTAAGCAAAGAGTAATGCAGGAATTGAGAGATCAGGATAAGGATACACAAAGATCACTTAAGGCATTCATGGGAGCCATTAACAAACAGCTGAAGAAAATCAGGGGGACCACAAAGGGAATGCTGAATGGAAACAAAGAGAAAGAATGGGAGTCCAAGGAAACCATAACCAATCAACTAAGTGATTTGAGAATAAACACTGTACACCAAATTAAGGAAGTAAAGAAGTTCATACAAGATCTAAAACAAAGCTTCAACAAAGAATTTGAAGCCATCAAAGCTGACCAATTAGAAGCAAAAGAAATAAAAAAAACAAAGTAGAAAGTCTTGACAGCAGGTTAGACCATGCAGAAGATTGAATCTTGGGGATTGAAGACAGCCTAGATATTATAGAGAAAGAACATACAAACATCCATGACAAGTCCAAGAAATATGATAGATCTACCAACACTTGGAAGACACCATCAGAAGGCCTAATCTAAGGATAATGGGTGTAGCGGAGCACCTAGAAGCAGAAGTTAATGGTCCAGGAATTTTGTTTAACAGAATCCTACCAGAGAACTTGTCAAACATGCAAAAAGATAGGCCTATTCAGGTACAAGAAGCTTTTAGAACCCCAAATAGACCAGACCAGAATAGGACATCCCACCATCACATTATAATCCACACAGGATCAACTCAGACCAAGGAAAAGATCCTTAAAGCTGTGAAGGAAAAAAGATTAATCATCTATAAAGAGAAACCAATTGGAATCACATCAGATTTCTCAGCAGAGACAATCAAAGCAAGAAGATCCCGGAAAGATGTATGCCATGCCTAAAAAATAAACAACTATCAACCAAGAATACTGTACTCAGCTAAACTCTCCTTCATAACTGAAGGCCAAATAAAAACCTTCCATAGAAAAGAGAACTTGAAACAATACATCTCCACCAAACCAGCCCTACAAAAGATTCTTAAAGATGTCCTACACATAGAAAACCAACAAGCCACAATAAAGGCCAAGAAACTGAGAATCCAAGAACAATAGGAAGAACACAGTTTTCGCAACCCCCAAGAATGTGGATAACATGGAAAGAACTACCAAATACCTCTTAGTCCTATCTCTTAATATTAACGGACTTAACTTTACAATTAAGCGACATACACTGTGTATTTGGATTAAAAAACAAGATGCTTCTATCTGCTGCCTTCAGGAGTCACATCTTGCCATAAAAACAAACACATTTTGAATGTGAAAAGCTGGAACAAAATCTACCAAGCAAACGGCCCGCATAAACAGGCAGGAGTTGCAATCCTAATATCAGATAAAATAGACTTCCAATTAAAATTAATGAGAAGAGATAAAGGTCGCTACATACTAATTAATGGATCTCTCCTTCAGGATGATATTACAATTCTAAATATCTATTTGCAAAACAATGGAGCACCAAATTTATCCACAAATCCCACAAATATCCAAAGACATTAATTGCTGGGGACTTTAACACACCACTCTCCCCACTAGATAGAACAACTCAGCAAAAACTAAATGGAGAAACCGCAGATCTAAACAACTGCATAGATCAACTAGATTTAACAGACATCTACCGAATATTTCACCCAGAAGCATCAGAATACACGTTTTTCTCAGCACCACATGGAACATATTTTTAAATAGGCCACATTTTAGGCCACAAAGCAAACTTGTCCAAATCCAGAAACATTGAAATCATACCTTGAATTCTCTCTGACCACAAGGGAATAGAATTGGAACTCAACACCAAAAGCCACCAAAGAAAGTCCGATAACTCGTGGAAGCTGAACAACACACTGTTGAATCAGGAGTGGGTCATGGAAGAGACAAAGAAAGGAAATTCAAATGTTCATGCTATCCAACAAAAATGAGCACACTAATTACCAGGTCCTCTGGGACACAGTAAAGGCAGTACTCAGAGGCAAGTTTATACTTCTGAGCTCCTACAACAACAAATTGGAGAGATCTGAAACCAACAATTTAATGACACATCTAAATTTAATTGAAAAAGAGCAGCAAGATGAACCCCAAATCAGTAGATGGAAAGAAATAATTAAAATTAAATAAGAATGAAATGAAAAGGAATCCAAAAAACTATAGAAAAATCAACAAAACAAAGAGTTTGTTCTTCAAAAAAATTAACAAAATTGACAGACCCTTAGCAAATCTTATTAAAAAAAGAAGAGAACATACCTAAATAAACTCAGAGATGAGAATGGAAACATCACCACAGAAACAACCAAGATTCAGAACATTATAAGGGAATACTTCTCAAAACTTTATGCTAATAAGTTCAAGAACTTGGCAGAAATTGATATTTTCCTAGCAAATACTGACATGCCAAAACTAAACCAACATGAGTTAAACCAGCTTAACAGGCCCATATCAACCATTGAAATAGAAAGAGTAATAAGAGACCTTCGAGCTAAGAAAAGTCCAGGACCTGATGGTTTTACAGCGGAATTCTACAAGGCTTTCAAAGCGGAGCTCATGCCAAAAATCCTCCAACTCTTCAATGAAATTGAAAGAGAAAGTTTACTACGGAACACATTCCATGAAGCCATCATAACCCTCATCCCAAAACCAGGCAGGGACTCATCAAAGAAAGAGAACTATAGAACCATTTCTTTGATCAACATTGATGCAAAACTTCTCAACAAAATTTTGACCAATCGCCTTCAACAATTCATCCAAAAAATCATACACCACAATCAAACAGGATTCATTTCATGGATGCAAAGCTGGTTCAATATATGCAAATCAATTAATATTACTCATCGCATCAACAGTAGCAAGGATAAGAACCACATGGTTATCTCAATAGATACAGAAAAAGCATTCGACAAGATCCAATACCCCTTTATGATGAAGGTTTTGGAAAAATTAAGAATCCATGGAACATTTCTCAATAAAATAAAGGCTATATATGACAAACCTACAACCAGCATTATACTTAATGTTGAAAAAGTAAAGCCATTTCCTCTTAACTCAGGAACAAGACAAGGATGCCCACTTTCTCCACTTCTCTTCAATCTAGTAAAATAGAATGCCTAGCTACAGCAATAAGACAAGATGCAAACATAAAGGGGAACCAAATAGGGAAACAAGAAGTAAAACTCTTCCTCTTTGCAGATAACATGGTCTTGTATTTAAAGAATCCCATAGACTCCACTCCCAAAATACTCAAGTTGATCCAAAACTTTGGCAAAGTAACAAGGTATAAAATTAACCCCCCAAAATCAATGGCTTGTCTGTATGCCAACAATGAGAAAAGTGTGGTTGAAATTAGGAAAGCAACTCCATTTGTAATAGCCAGCCCAAAATAAAATGCCTAGGAATCAACTTAACCAAAGAAGTGAAGGACCTCTATGATGAAAACTTTAAAAACATGAAAAAGGAAATCAAAACAGAACTTAGAAAATGGCAAAACCTCCCATGCTCCTGGATTGGAAAGATTAACATCGTGTAAATGGCAATACTTCCCAAGGTTATCTACAAATTTAATGTGATACCTATCAAAATTCCAACCTCATTCTTCAAGAAAATAGAAGAGGCAATCCAAAAATACATATGGAACAATAAAAGTCCCCGCCTAGCAAAAACGCTTTGCAACCGGAAGTACACTGCAGGAGGAATATCTATACCAAATTTCAAATTATACTATAAAGCTATAGTAATAAAATCAATTTGTAGTGGCACAAGAACAGACCTCAGGTCCAATGGAATAGAATTGAAAATCCAGAAATGAAACCTACAGACGTATAGCCATCTATTCTTTGATAAGGGAGCTAAAAAAAATAGAATGGAACAAAGACAGCCTCTTCAGTAAATGGTGCTGGCAAAATTGGTTAACTACTTGTAGAAAACTAAAGCTAGAACCTTATATATCACCCTGCAACAGAATCAATTCCAAATGGATCAAAGACCTCGGAGTCAAAGTAAACACGGAAAACATTAGAGGATGGAATAGGAGAAAACCTAGGTCTCCTTGGAACAGGACAAATTTTTCTTAGAGAGCCCGAAACACAACAAATCAAAGAAAGGTGGGACAAATGGATAACATGAAGTTCCAGAGCTTCTGCATGGCGAAGGACATAGCTAGCAAGATCAATAGAAAGTCCACTAATTGGGAGAAGATCTTCACTATCCATACAAAGGCCAAGGGTCTCATATCTAAAATATACTTGGAACTCAAAAAAATTAAATCCCCCAACAACAAATCCTCAAAGAAACAACTGCACAATAAATAAGTGGGCTAAAGATTTAAAGAGAAACTTCTCTGAAGAAGAAAGAAGGATGGCCAATAGACACATGAAGAAATGCTCAACATCCCTAGCCATAAAAGAAATGCAAATCAAAACAACATTGTGATACCACCTCACCCCAGTTAGAATGGCAAAAATCAAGAACTCTAATAACAACAGATACTGGAGGGGATGTGGACAGAAGGGAAACTTACTTCATTGTTGGTGGGTGTGTAAACTTGTTCAACCACTTTGGAAAGCAGAATGGAACTTCCTCAGAAGACTTCACATAGAACTCCCCTATGACCCAGCCATCCCACTTTTGGGCATTTACCCAAATGTTTACAAAAAAGACCACACTAAACCTACCAGCATGACTATGCTTATTGCAACACTATTTACTATAGCTAAGATATGGTGCCAACCCAGATGCCCCGCAGTAGATGAATGGATCAAGAAAATGTGGTATATATACACAATGGAATTCTATGCCTCCATCAGAAAGAATGACATTGCCCCATTTATTAGGAAATGGAAAGGCTTGGAAAAAATTATCTTAAGTGAAGTAAGTCAAGCCCAAAGAAAGATAGGTCCCATGGTTTCCCTTATTTGCAATATCTAGTATATGTATGAGTGAAGCAGAAAAGGGCAGATAATGTGATGTTAGGAAAATGAACCCTTATATATGTATTTAAATGTTTTTTCTTTCATGCATTTGTTTCTAATGCATTTATAAGATTATCTCTTTGTTGCTTTGTATGTCTGTCCCCCACACTATAACCCTGCTTTCACTATATTTGATGTCGGTTTAATTTGTGGAAGAGCAGGGGAAAAACAAATCGTTTAAGGATACAGGTGGACCCGTTGCAACAACTTTGGTGGGGGGGACCATTGGGTGGGGGTACAGGGGGAGGCTGGGAAGGGATGTGAAGTGTAAACGAAGGAGGAGCCTGCAATGCTTGATAAGAAATGTACTCATTATCTTGCCCGTGTAATTGTAACCCCGCTCTACAGTATGTTCAAAATAAAAAATATTTAAAAAAAAAATACTCAGGAGCCTGAGATCTGAGGATAACTGTTCAAAACCAGCCGGGGCAGGAAAATCCGTTAGACACTTATCTCCAATAAACCACTAGAATATCAGAAGTGGCACTTTGGCTCAAGTGGTAGAGTGCTCGCCTTGAGCTGAAGAGCGCAGGGACATTCCCCAAGCCCAGAGTTCAAGCCCCACGATCTACCAAAAAAAATCACATTCGCCAAAATAACATTTGACAAACAGATTATACTTAGTGGCAATAGAGTTATAATAGAGTTACAATAGATTTGATTTACTTACCCTCAATAATGCCAATCAGGTTCAACCATTCATTGAACTGTAGAAATAGTACCACCCACCATTTGTGTCATTCTTTAGGTGCCTTCCAAAATTTGTTATATATATCAGCCTCCAATATTTCAAATCCAAACATTAGCTAATAAAATAAATTTCATAATTTAATAAGTTACATTTTAAAAAGTCACAAATAGTTGCCTTATCATATGTTATTTTATATTTTCCCTATCTGTCTAACATAGTAAGACTTGAATATAGGTTCTCGTCAGAGATGTGACAAACATAAAATCTGTCTTCTATTTCTATCATATTCCTCTATAATAGTAAATTTTAATTTTCTTTTTTCAAAACTTAAATGTAGTAGAAAATATTATCCCATGTAAAATAAAATAATCACACCCCATTGTACAAAGCCATTTATAAAAACTGGTAGTTAGGAATACATTCTAAACCATTTTTAAACTTTCTTATTGACTAAAGATCAATCTTCCAAATGGATGAGAATTAAATCATGTCTAGGTGATTCATGCGTACAGTCCTGCAAATTATTATTGCAGATGAATGAATTATGGAAATATAAGCTGACATAAGTTCAAGTATATGCAGGATTGAAACTCCATGGAATGTATATAAACATTTCAAACTATTAACAGACAGTTTAACAGAATGACTATCAGGAAGTTGAAACCAGAGAGGAATAATAGTAAATACAAAGAATGAATGAGAAATGGAACAATGAGCAAGTACAGCTAGAATATCAATGTACATATGTGATAAAGGAAGTGGTAAATCTGAAATAAATCTTGGAGAAGTAGTTGGTTGACAATGATAGAAGGAGTGAATCTGATCCAGGAGCATTGGACAATTAGATCGACATATTTAATTGTAACACACTTGCACAATCTTTTGAAATTGTGAAAAAACACACAAAAATTACAACCAAACAGCAATCTCTAAAGAATATGAATATGACCTCTCAAAATTTTAAGCAGTTAATGAAGGGCAGTCTTGGGAAAAGCAAACAAAACTATTCAAAGAGGGCAGTTTGGGGTAGGGGAGAAATTTGAACGGATTTAAATAGATTGTCTCAGGTTACAAATCTCCTATATCTCTGCAAATGTTATCTTACTTCTGTGAGTTCTCTCTGTCTGAAATGGATACTCCAGTTCTGAGCCACAGTTAATCGCTTGTGAAGACAGAATGGAAGAAACAAGATCAAGAACCTAATACTCGGCTGAAGAGAAAACAATCCTCTATGTTTTCTTTCATCTCTCTTCACTACTCTTTCCTCATACTTTAAAGTCAATTGATTTTGAGTTATATATTTCCTTCTTTGTTCTGGAAAAGTAATCGATGAAAGTAATTCACTAAATATTATTTGCCATTTTTTTTGGTGCTGTCGTGGGGCCTGAATTCTGGGCCTGGGTGCTGTCCCTTAGCTCTTCAGTTCAAGGCTAGTGCTCTACCACTTGAGCAACAACGCTACTTCTAGATTTTTTTTTAATTTTTATTTTTTTATTGTGAACATACCGTACAGAGGGGTTACAATTACATGGGCAATATAATGAGTACATTTCTTATCAAGCATTGAAGCCTCCTCTTTTGTTTACCCTTCACATCCCTTCCCAGCCTCCCCTTGCCCCCCCCAACGAACCCTCCCCCCACCACCAAAATTGTAAAGTTCGTTTTCGACATGATAATTTGTACTTCTCCTTGTTGTAACGGGTCCACAGTTATCCTTAAACGACTAGCTTTTCCCCTTCTCCTCCACAAATTATACCAACATCAAATATTGTGAAAGCAAAGGTTATACTGTGGGGGAGGGACATACAAAGCAACAAAGAAATAAATTTATAAATGCGTTAGAAACAAATGCATGAAAGAAAAAAAAACATTTAAATACATATCTAAGGGTTCATTTTCCTAACATCACATTATCTGACCTTTTCTGCTTCACTTATACACATACTAGATATTACAAATAAGGGAAACCATGGAACCTATCTTTCTTTAGGCTAGGCTTACTTCACTTAATATAATTTTTTCCAAGCCTTTCCATTTCCTAACAAAAGGGGCAATGTCATTCTTTCTGATGGAGGCATAGAATTCCATTGTGTATATATACCACATTTTCTTGATCCATTCATCTACTGAGGGACATCTGGGTTGATTCCATATCTTAGCTATAGTAAATAGTGCTGCAATAAACATAGTTGTGCTGGTAGGTTTAGTGTGGTCTTGTTTGTTATGTGGTGCTTAGGAATCAAACCCAGGGCCTCAGACAGGCAAGGCCAGCACTCTACCTCTGAGCCACCTTCCCAGGCCCTAAAGTAATGAGTACTTTTTTTTTGGTGGTCATTGGGCTTGAATTCTGGGAGCTGTCCCTTCGCTCTTCACTCAAGGTTACCACTCTACTGCTTGAGCCACAGCATTACTTCTGCCTTTTTTTTTTTATCATGCTGTTTACTTGTTCAAGGGAGTCCATTAAACTTCACCCCTGCATTTGGCTGACATAAAAACCCAACATTGATGTTAATCAGGCTAAACTCTAATATAAAACATTGTCTCCAAAAAAACCATTCCAAGAAATTTTGATCACAAATATTTGGATATCCGTTTTTCTTTATTCTTTTACTTTGAAAGTCTTCTTGTGTCTAAAGTGCCCACAAACATAAGTACTCCACCACTTTTTGGTTCAATCACTTCTAACCTCAAAGATATATTTTGCTAACTAGGTGCTTAGAGAAACCGCAGAATACTCCACTTTTATTTTCTCTCTTAAGACTCTCCTTTGATACCATATCTGGAACAGTAAAGTTATTTTTGCAAAATTATTTCAATAGATTTTTTTCTCTTAGTCTTGCATTTACTCATCAAGATGTATGGAAGAGAATAAAGTTAATTCACCCATACCTTGGATGACAGTGTCTGTTACAAAGGACAATGCTTCTATGTCCTATTTCTATGTCCTCCTCTTATCTCTTGCCCGATTTCCAATTAATCACAACTTCTTGGCTTCAAGTCTAGTGAAGCTGAAGGACTATAAGGCCTCCCTCACTGCTACATCTTCATGGTTTCTCCTTTAAAAATGTTTGAATTTGCCTCATTTGGATGTGGGGTTTATTTTCATGTCTTCATTCAATCAGTTCTGCATTTTAGTGAGTCAAATCGGCTTTGTAAAATCACTTTAGGTAGGAAAAATATTACAATCTATATCAAAAAGTTTTGACCTCCTTCCACTGCTTAAGCCAATTTGCTTAGCTAGGGCTTCTAAGAACACTGTTTCTTACCTTTTCCATGTGCTCAATTCTTTTCTGAACCCAAAACTTTTTGTCTTATGTACTAAGAGAAGTCTTCTCTATCTCATGTTAATAAGGATATTATATTTGTGAGCCACTTAGAAATGTGAAATCACTGGTTTGAAGGAGCCAATCAGATTTTTTTTCTGTTTCAGTGCTTTACGTACAAAAACATTGTGGAAAGTATTACAAACAGAAATGTGTTAACCCAATACCTTTTTTCATTGTGGAGGGCACTTTCTCCCAAAATATTTTGACCCAAATTATATTTTTCAGAGAATTACTGTTTGGTAATTAAAGGTCAGTTCACAAATATTGATGTCTTTTTTTTTAAAGAAATTTGAATTAAATTGCACTATAACCTTGTTTCACACAGTGAGAGTATATTTCCTGGGTAAGAACAATTTTCAAGGCAAGCTACAGGATTTACAGAAAGGTTTCTGAGGTTTGTTTGTTTAGTGTGAATATGAGCCATCTTCACTCACATTGCTCCCTCTCCCCTAAGTATCCATAGATTTCTTTGTATGAAATCCTATTTTCCCAGGCAATTTTAAATTTTCTTAATAGGCTACGTTGTTAAAAAGTTTGAACAATTAAAATGTACGTGTCATAATTTTAAAACTCTTTTAAAATTCCTTTATCAAAACCGTGAATTCACCAATCCTAATTCCACCTTTACCATCAAAAACAGTTAACATGCTGTTTTCACTATATCTAGTCCATTCAACTATTATTTTCCAGTGACCTCGTTATGCATATATATGACCACATAAGCTGATATTGAACAAAATGAACTCCAAGTTATGGAATCAGAGATTTTTATTTGCGGTTGTTGTTGTTTTTATGTATTATGTGATTTCAATTTTCTTTGGTTTTCCCCCTTTGGTTTATCTCTTGCTGTATTTGATTTTGGTACCCTGTGTATTGTGTATACATTTACCTTAATTAGGGAAGGGAAGAGGAACATAACAATGGTGACACAAATGACAAAGGGCAAACCAATGCATTAGCAGTACTCACAAGACAATATGTTGGAAATATACATTACAACTTGTGAGGGGTATTAAGGTGAAGGAAAACTGTGAGAAAAGTGTGGGAGGGGGTAACAAGTTTGAAAAGTTATGTATTAACTACCTTACAATTACTGTAACCCTACTGTACATTACTTTGAGATTAAATTAAATTTAACAAATAAGCTGCATAAAATAAAATTTCACTGTATTGGTATAGTTAATGTTATTCTTTATAGAGTAAAATTTTAAAAAATCAATAATATTTGTCATCTAATTTGATTTAATTAACCTTTCTTTATCAGAAGGTCGTCAACTTGAATGTTTTCCAACTAGACAATATTTTCCAATACACTTGCATATTTTGGAAAAAATAAATTTAGCACATTCACACACATAAAACAAAAACAGTTTAATTGTATAGAAACTCATAACTTTTAAAATTAAATAAGTTGTTAGGAGAGAATATATGTGTTCTTCAAAATTCCTATGACTAATAACTACTCATTTTCAAATTCTGAACATTCCATACCTGAGAGATTCAAAACAGTACTTGTTTTCATGTTATATAATTCTGTAATAGATGCAGTTTCCAATGGGGTGTTAAAGATTGAGAAGTGAACAGAAAAATAGTCACATTCTTGTAGAGGATAAAACTATGAAGCATCTGTAATAATTCTTCAAGAGTAAGCAATCCCCAGCTTTATGCCATAAAGTCATCCTAGCCCAACAGTTTCCAACTTGTAAGGTGCACCTTAAAGTTCCCTTAATTCACATCAGGAATAGCTTATATCTGCTGTGAAAAAAATACTACACGTCTGGTATTGTGTTGCCCTTCTTGTTCTGCAAAGAACACCACAATAAACTCAGTTGAATCAATTTTCCCCCAGTGGTATTCTTGAGATCAGAACACTTGCAAATATTACTTATATTTATACTTTTTTAACTATCATAGATATTCAGGATACTAAGATCAGAAGATTATGGTTCAAAGCCCATCCAGGCTGGAAGGTCCCTTAGAATCTTATCGCCAATAAACTTCTCAGAAATAGCCAGACACAAGTGGCACTGAGGTTGAAGTGGTAGGGCAGGAGCCTTGAGCTCAGAGACAGTGTCCAGGCCCAGAGTTCAAGCCCTAGGTCAAACCAATAAAACAAAAACAAAAATTGGGCTGGTAAGGTGGCTCAATGGTAGAGCGCCTTGCATGCATGTTCGATTCCTCAGCACCACATATGCAAAAATAAAAAAAGCCAGAAGTGGCGGTGTGGCTCAAGTGGAAGAGCGCTAGACTTGAGCAGGAGAGCTGTGGGACAGCGCCCAGGCCCAGAGTTCAGGCCTCACGACCGGACCCCCCTAAAAAATATAAAACAAAAATGAACCCAAACCTAGCGTTATTCTCATTGCATACCGAGGCACATAATTAAGGAAATTGCTTCCTGTGTAACATATAGGTAGAAGAAAGATGTCACACAATTATTCTCTTCATACCATGTTATACCAAACCCTCAAAAATGCTTTTTCTAAATTTATAAATTAATATCATCCATTTGTTGGCAATTCTGTCTATATTATTCACATTATTATTTTATACATGAACTGTTGGAATTACCTATTAGCTAAGTTCTAATTATAACTCTCTTGAAAGAATATTCTAGGCAAATAGAATGCCAGAATAATTTGTGAATTTGTCAGTTAAAGCCTCTACTTAAAAAGAATTTTGTAGTACCCTATAGAATATGGAATTACAAAAAAAACTATTTATTTTGAATCTAAATTCTAATTTTGCAAGGTCCACAAAGTCCTACATTAGATGAACTGTGCTATTTCTCCGGGCTTAAGTTTTGTAAACCTTCATCATTTCTTTGGCATCCAACAGAATGACGCTTACTTACTTTTTCAAATTTTGGATGGGAATCATGAGCTATTTTGCATATAAGAATGTTTGTAATGAAGAGAACATTTAAAACACAACTGAGGATTATATATCAGTTGCATTTCAATAGGAAACTTGACTTCTCAAAACATAATGACAAAATTAGCCCAAACTCCCAACTGTGTATTCCTTTCTTATAATTTGGTTTCTTTTGAGACAAAACTATACTACCTGGTCCAGGGAAGGAATCACTGTGTAATTCCACTCTCTAATCTCCTGTCTTAGTCTGAGTGCCAGAATTCCAGGCTTGTATCACATTGCCCTGCCATAGTTTGTTGGTTTATTTAATCTAGAAACACTCTAGCAATTCTGAACTTCTCTGATGATCTTATGCATTGACTGCTCAGACTGTTTATGTACAAATTTGAAAGATGTTCTAACATTTGACACGGGATATGACCATTTTCAGATGCACATGCAGGGGTCTCTGATTCATTCCTCCATGAATCCGATCCCTTTAATAATGATTACTTGACTTTCTTACTATCTCTGGTCCCTACCTATGTAATAGTGTCAAACATTTTTGAAGAAAGTTCACTTGAGGACTTTTTAATATTCAAATTTATCACTTGATTCTAGTTTTACTCAGAAAACATTTTCTATTGCTTTCTAACTTTTCTACATATTCTGAGAGTTGTTTCATTTGTGTATTCATGTGTGCACATATAAGTGCCTCTGTGTGTATGCGTGTGTTTGTATGTATGTATGCAAAAGCCTCAAGCTCTTATTCAACAATCTTGTTCATGAGTGGTATTCCATCACTTGAACTGTTCTTCCAATGCAGCTTTGGCTGGTTAATTATAGATAGTGTCTCAAAGATTTTTCTGCCCAGGCGGGATGAAAACTGAACTTCCCAGACTCCTTTACATTCTTAAGTTTTAGTTTTCCAGGAGTATCAACTTTTAAACTACAAATGTTTTGTGACTGTGAAGTCTAACCTGTAGCCCAGATTTTTAACTCAAGAATTTATATAAAGATAGATGAACATACACATTACATATGCTGAATGTACACTGTTAGAAATGTGATCTTAAGCTGGGTGACGGTGAGATCGGAGTATTGAGGTTCAAAGCCAGCCCTGGTAGGAAAGTCCCGGAGACTCTTTTCTCTAACTACAAGAAAACTGGAAGTGGTACTGTGGCTCAAGTGGTAGAGCACTAGCCTGAAGCTGAATAGCAGAGGGACAGCACCCAGGGTTCAAGTGCCACGACCAACAACAATATATATATATATATATATATATATATATATATATATATATATATATATATGAAATAAAAATAAACATGATATTTGCCTCCAGGTTCATTGCTAGCATAATCCCTGCACTTTCAAAATGGACTTTTTTTTCCAGTTAAGCCCATTCTCTTATATTTGACTTGCATGGAACCAGAATCATTCTTCTATTCTACTTTTTACAAATTTGCACAATTGGAAGTGTGATTTAGAAAGGGAGTGGTGTCATACTTTATGTTCCACTTAGGAGTAATGCTTTCTCTATATCACTTCTGTAAATCTACATACTGAACTTGGCTTCATTGTTTCAATGTTGTCTTATTTGTAGAGTCTTCTATATTGTATTGAACCCTTAAACACAGAACTTCTCTTTCTCCTATTATTGCTATTGTTTCTCTTATTATTAACTTTTGTACACTTGGAAAATAATGCACAGCACATACACTCACAAAAAAATGATCTAAGAACCCTCTTCCCATTTAAAATTCACCTTAAATTACAGAGCACTTATGAAGTTTGAGCTCAATGTACTCATGGATAATGTATTTATAAGCAATTTAAATTTCATATTTTCTCTTTACAAAGTTGTCTCTGAAACACTGCTACATGATGTCAAAGGTGTCCTGGTGCTATTTCAATGAAGCCAGCACACATTCATTATACCTTAAGCAGCACCATAAATTGCTACTGGAAGTAACTATTACTGGAGGTGGAAACTGATCCCAGGAGAGGAATTGAACATAGAGGTATGACAAAGTTCAAGTTAATTTGTTTTCCTTTTTACTGTACAAGAAAAGGATCCAAGGATTGAGGGAAACTCTGTCCCTGATTTTTCGAGTGTGTTTTTACTCATGTAAAACTTGTTTTAAACTTCTGGTTGAGAGTATTACAAAAGGAAATAATGTGCCATTTGAGGGCCAGCATGGAAGAAAAGGAAATAACGTTGTTTTAAAAGTGTTCTACTGAAAAGAAAAAAAGACATGGAGGTTTGAAAGTGCTTTATGGATGGATATTTCACTCCTGAGATGAATCTCTTGTTGCATGATTTAGTTATCCATTCCTTTAGTCTGGTCCTGAGTTCTCCATAGCAATAAAGATTCCAAAAAAGCACAATCCAGTGAGGATAATCAGCAAATTCAGTTTCTTCTCAGACCAGTACTCCTTTAAGGAGGGTCCCAAAGAAATACCTGTTTTGTTTTGTTTGCTTTTTTGTTCAGTTTGTGTGGATTCTGGGGCTTGATCCCAGAGGCTGGACCATGTACCTGAATAGATGTCTTTCCTGCCCACCTGCCCCCAAAGCTTGTACTTTACTGCTTGAGCCAAACCCCCACTTCTGGACTTTTTGGTGGTTAATTAAAGATGAGAGGTTGACAGACTCTCCTGCCTGGGTTTGCTTTGAACTGAGATAGTAAGAAAGTCAATGATGGGCTGAGAAGGTGGCTGAGGAGTAGAGTGCTTGCATTGAATGCATGAGGCCCTGGCTTTGATTTCTCAGCACCACAAGAGCAGAAAAAGCTGCTGGATGTGGTGCTGTGTCTCAAGTGGTAGAGCACTAGCCTTGAGCTGAACAGCTTAGGGACAGTGCCCAGGCCCAGAGTACAGGCACCTTGACTGGCAAAAAAAAAGCCAAGTGACATTAACTGTATCAAGACTTCTGATTTGAACGAAGAAATACTATATAAAGTTTATTATAAAGCTAATATTTGACAATTTTCAAAAGAAGAGAATATGTCCATCCAAGAAGCCATAACTTAAATAAGTCAGCAAAAGAAAGTGCAATGAATCATTTTGGAATTTTTTCTGCTTTGGAAGATTACTATTGACATTGTCCTTCCTTTTGGGGAAACTTTAAGTCATATTTGCACTTTTTTTTTAGTCGTGGGTCTTGAACTCTGATCCTGGGTGCTGTCCCTCAACGATTCAGCTAAACCTCAGTGCTCTACCACTTTATCTATGGCACCACTTCTGGGGTTCTGGTAGTTAATTGAAGATAAGAGTCTCATGGACTTTCCAGAGCAGGCTGGCTTTGAACTGGAATCCTGTGGTCTCAACCTCCTGATTAGCTAGGATTACAGGCTTAAGCAACCAGTACCCAGCTCATATTTCCAATTAGTGCATTTAATGACACTATTTAGACAAAGAATGGAAATTTGAATCAAATGATGACATGGCAGCTTTTCAGAAAAATTGATGTAGCAATACATAATTCCTCCTCTTCCATTTTGTTACATTAATGACGCATGAGCTATGGGACTCTTACACTAGCAACCCCTTGCCATCTGTGCAGTTGTATTTAGTATCAGGAAAGATTGAGATTTTTAGAAAGAAAAAGATCAGGTGTGGAAAAACAGAATAGGAGGAGATACATTTATCACACAGAGATTAAGAAATAGCCTAAGAGATTTGGAATGCTAAAGGCAATGAAGAATAAGCCTGGTTGATAACTAGTTCTTCAATAACCAAAAATGGTTCCCCAGAATGGTTTCTGGTATGCATTAGTTACTATCATTTGCTTCTTCCATCTTGAGTTATTCCTTCTCTTGTCCCAACTGATAATTTGCCTCTGCCTTTTTGTTGCCATGACTGACCAAAAAGATTTCCAAATCTCACTTGACTATCCTTCTCATTGTGATTAGCAGTGACCACTCAAAAGCCTAGAATCTCTGAGTTTCCAGAATTAATCTTCACCTGACATCTAAGCACATTCCCAGAATTATTTGCTGTGATCTAATGAACAAAACTTTTTTTTTCAACACAGTGTCCTAATATAGGTAAATTACATGAATTAGGGAGTATTGTCAGGTATTAGTATGGAAGGAGCAATATATATTCCAAGTATGGATTATTTATTTTGCATTTACTCACTACATTTTTTTTTGCCAGTCCTATAGTACTGGGGCTTAACCTCAGGGCTAGGGAATTATTCCTGAGCTTTTTCTTTCTCTCATGGCTAACATTCTACCACTTGAGGCACAGCACCACTTCCAGTGTTTCTTTTTCTGTTTATCTGGTATGAGGAATTGAACTCAGGTTTTCATGCATGGTAGGCAATCACCGTACCATGAAGCCACATTCCCAGAGCTCTAAATGAATTTCTTAAGATGGTATCATATTTTCATTCCAAAACTAAGTATCATAATTGTGGCCAATTGCTAGAAAATGACGTAGAAAACAATACTAAGTCCAATAAGGCTAGATCGACAATGAATAACTGTCACGGTCTAGCCAGGCACAGAGTGGCTTACCTCATGGGGCTGGTTCAACAGGCTGGAGTGAGACAGTTCCTGAACCACAACCCACCTCGAGATTGAGAGGGCCACCTTGGGTTCCAGCCACATGGGAACACTGGGCCACCTCTTCAGCACCCATTCAACCAGTTCCTGTGAGAGAAAGAGAGAGAGAGAAAGAAAGTCAGAATTACAATTAAGCCGGGTGCTGGTGGCTCAGGACTATAATCCTAACTAAGAGGCTGAGATATGATTAACATGGTTCATAGCCAGCCCAGGTGGGAACGTCCATGAGAATCTTATCTCCAAAGAACCACCAGAAAACAGGAGCCCTGTGCCTCAAGTGGTAGAGTGCTAGTCTTAAGCTGAGGAGCTCGAGGACAGCACCCAAGCCAAGAGTTCAAGCCCCACGACTGACAAAAAGTGGACTTCCCACCACAAGAAGTATACTGAATACCACACATTCTCCTCGGGACCATGGCATAGAAGTCATGCTGAGCTTTCTGTCAACTGGAGGTCATGAGTTGGTCACCTGGCTTTTCCATGCCTCATTTTCCCCAACTACAAAACTGAACACAGTGAAGGATCTTATTCCTCATGGGAATAGGATAAGGATGAAAGAGAACCATGTTTTATTTCATAATCCCGTACATGTCACATGACTAAAAACAAGCCCCATCTGAGCACTTTCCCAGTTATCTTCCTGTCGTATGCTCACAGAATTGCCAAGAACCGTATGTGACAGCTGCTCCCTCTGTGCCTGGCCCTGCTCCAGAGATCCCCCTGTATTGATCCCTTGTTTCCTCACAACTGTCCCAGGAGGAGACTGAGGTACAATTGTGGAGCCTCAACCCAGAGCTTTACGGTTGCTGTAAACTAAGTTCAGGACAATCATCTAAAGCAATGACTGAGCATGGTGCTATATGTCTACCATCCCAACTAAGGAGGACCAGGCCTCATGGCTCATGCCTGTCACAGATAGGAGGATCACGATCCAGCCCAGCCTGAGCACATATGGAGTGAGTGTCTATCTCGGAAATGCCCAAGACAGAAAGGCTTGGCTACCGTGGTAGACGACTTGACTGGCAAGCCTAAGGCCTTGAGTTCAAACCCTAATACACCAAAAAGAATGAGAGTCTAAATGCCAGAGACTCATGCATATAATCCTAGCTACTCAGGATGCTGAGATATGAAGATCACAGCAAAAGATATAAAATAGGTTTGGCCTCACCCATCAGAAGTCATGATGAGAAAACACGGAGTCTGATTTATGCTGGTGAAATCCATACCAGTAAGGATCACATCCGTACTAAGTGCTGACCATACTGTCTGTCCCCCTTGGAAGCCAACCCCTGTGGGCCCCATACCCAGGTCCTCTCAAGCTCTAGCTGCCACCAACCAGGCCCAAAAGAGTAGACAGCTCCAAGGCACACAGGACCCTTGGTCTTGTAATTTAATGTTGCTGAGTCCCCTCCAAGCATCTCACACTTCCAGGCCCCCAGACCCCAGGCACAAAGTCCATGCATCCCCCAAATGTAGCAGGCAGAAGTTACCAAAGGACCCAGCCTCCTTATTGCAACCCACTTCTACACACACACACACACACACACACACACACACACACACACACACACACACAGTCTCAGAGCAGTGCCTCTCCAGAGTTTATTGGTTCCTCATCTGGCACAATGTACAAGCTGAAGCACAGGGGTTCCCTTAGAGGAATCAGGGGCTCCCACTCAAGTGGAACACCACTCTACTGATGCAGCACCACACACACACACACACACACACACACACACACACACACACACACACACAGACTCAGAGCAGTGCCTCTCCAGAGTTTGTTGGTTCCTCATCTGGAACAATGCACAAGCTAAAGCACGGGGGTTCCCTTGGAGGAATCTGGAGCTCCCACCCAAGGGGAGCACCACTCTAATGATGCAGCACCACCCTGCCTATCCCTTTCTCCATGGCCAAACCCTTGACTCCCCATTCACCAAAACTCTAGGCTAGAACTTTGGGTTAAGGAGTCCCCAGACAAGTGGATCCTCAGAGCCAGGACTGAAAACAAGCAGGGGGTCATGGGTTCCCCAAGGGGATGTCTGACCCGAGCTGAGGGCGGTGTTGGGGAAATGGATGGAGTCCTAATAGCTACATACATAGACTTACTCCCTACTTCCAGGCTACATGCTTCTGGGCCACATGGCAGATTCTTGGAAAGGACAAGGAGACCAGATGGACTGGGAGCACCAGCAGAAGCTGGCAGAGCTGGGAAATGTGATCACTCTGTGAGAACTGTTCATAGTTGGGGGGGGTACAGGCTGGGTGTATGTGTATGTTTGTTTGGGGGAGGGGTCCTCCCAGATATTCACATTCTGCTCTGTCCCCCAGCACTCTCACTTCCCTAATGGGCTCTTCTGGGACCCTCTCTTCAGGTGAAAGGGTGACCGAGCACGGAGGACAAGGGCTCACACAGCAAGAGAGACCTATCTTCTGCATCCAACACCCCCAACCCCCAGAAAAAAAGGAAAAGACCCAAGAAGGCAGGTGTGGAGGTGCTGCTCCCCACCTCTGACTAAAGCCACCAGGTTCCCACCAGGAAGAGGAAGGGTGCAGATTCGTGGCTGTGTGGCTCTCACTGCTCCAGGCCAGGGCCTCTGTGGTGACTTCTCAACCATTCCTGCATCTCCCTGTTTCCTGGGACACTGGCAGCTAGGGATGGGGGTGGGATCCCCTGATCAACACCCACTCCCACCCAACCCCTGGGGCACATTTGTGGCAGAGCCCTGGCCAGAGTGGAGGGTATGGGGGAGCCGGAAGTCCAATAAGCATGGAAGGGATTCTGTGTTGTTTGTGTCACAGGATATGGGCCCAGGAGGAAGCCACTCACATGTGCTGCTGGGAGAAACTGTTGGAGGTAGCTCTGGGTGGGTTCGAGCAGCGAAGGCAGTAGCATGGCAAATACTCAGGCTTGGAGCAGAGACAGGTGGCCTGGACCAGGTCAGGGCCACAAGTCTGCCTGTGGTGTACCATCACCTGAGGACTCCAAGAGCTGCCATGGGTCCAAGCAAGCAGTGCTAGGTTTGAAATGCAGTGCCATGCGGAATGCTGAAGGGGACTGGTGTGTGCAGGTGCGTGGCAGGGCTGAGCAAGGCCTCTCCTCCTACGGTTTGAGTCTCTTGATCACCACTCAGCCACCTCTACGTTCCTCAACTGTTGGTAGTGGTGTCAACCAACAGAGGAATCCCAGTGCTATCAGGCAGGATGGAATGCGGATGTGACCACCATTCTTATATCAGAAAGAAGTATGAAAGAATGGGAATGTGGCCAGAATCCTGTGATTCAGGCAGAATGACCAGAGTGAAGATTACAGTGGCTCCCCCAAGCCCTTTCCCAGGGAACTCTGTCCAATTCAGTTGGGGACAAGAGGGTGACCGGTTTTAGATTGTTGTCTATGTCTGTTTGTTGCCAGTCCTGGACCTTAAACTCAGGATCTGCGCACAGTATGTAAGCTGCTTTTGGTCAAGACTAGCCCTCTAACACTGGAGCCACACAGCTCTACTTCTGACTTTGTTGGCATTGAAGTTGGACAGGACTCTCAAGGACTTTCCTCCCTAGGGTGACTTTGACAATGATCCTCCTATCACAGCCTTGTAAGTATCAAGGAGGACTGCTGAGAGCCACTGGTGCCTGCCTAATCATTGGTCTTGCTGATGTTCTGGCACAAACCTGTGAGTTCCCTATCCTTGTGTTGAAGTGGTGTGAGCTGGAGCCCACAGTTGGAATCCTGGACCTGACACCTCCAAATGGCAGGAGAACCTAAGAAACTCATTCTCATCCATAAGATTACCAATGGGATGTGATCATTGTCAAGACTGAATGAGCAGTTCTTGAATGATTCTAGGATCAAATTATGCACAATTATATCCTAGGATACTGGTGTATTTTAGTTAATACTTCATTAAGCATTTAAACAATCACATTCATTAAATGGAGGCAGAATGAAATACCTAAGAATTAGACCTCACTAAGTATAAAGGTGCAATTTTTTTCTGCCAGGATTGGGATTTGAACTCATTGTCTGGGTAACTCTGTTGCACTGTGTGGGAAGGGGAAGCTTGCCTCCTTGAAGTCAGGAAATTCAAGTCTGTTCCTTAGGCCTGAATTGGATCGCCAGCACTAAAAAACATCCTATTCATGTACATTTTAAACATATGATTTATATTCATGTACATATGTTCATTCCATATTACACTCACTCATTCTTTTTTTGTTTTTTTTCTTGTATTCACCATTTATTTTATTGACTATTATGACACATGGAACATTGATTACATAGGATTATAGGTCTGCATATGTATTCCACTTTATACCTGACACCCAGGACTTTCACAGAAAAGGAAACAAATATGTCACCATGATTACTCCATGATTTATTGTTTGGGAGTGCTGGCATCTGAACTCATGGCCTACAGGCCAAATTCATGAATTGGTGAGTGTCAACACACTAACCTGGGGCAATAGAGCTGACAGGCAGTTCCCAGGACCTGAGATCGAGCCCCAGGGGTTGACAAAATATGAACAGATTGACATGCAGATGACAGTACACTAATAAATATAAATAAATATGTTTATAGAGTGCCAGAGATGTCTATACATTATTCAGTTATATAGATTACATTCCTAAAAATTGTGGGGTAATTAATGTAATTAACGTTATTATTTTTATCCTTAATAAACTATTAATGAAATCAGTGTCCTGAAATTATTGCATTCATGTAAGTAATAGTATTCTTTTAATGCTTCATAAATATTAAATAAAATCAATCAGCTTCCTGAAATCATCTTGTCTAATTATATAGGAGAATCATTCATGATCAACTCATTCAACCGTGACATTGATAACATTCTTATGGATGGGAACGAGTCTCTTAGTATCTCCTGCC
Source organism: Dipodomys merriami (assembly GCF_024711535.1). Classification (NCBI taxonomy): domain Eukaryota; kingdom Metazoa; phylum Chordata; class Mammalia; order Rodentia; family Heteromyidae; genus Dipodomys; species Dipodomys merriami. The sequence goes on from NW_027206600.1 coordinate 27,703, forward strand.
ATTGGTAGGTGTCAGGACTGGGATTTGAAATCAGGGCCTATGTTGCCACGTGGTCCTATGGCTTCCCCGATAGTCCACCACCTTTCAGCAATGCAAGGTAAAATACCCATTGCAACAGTTCTGACCCAGGAGGGTCACCTCACAAAGGAAGAAAACATAAAAAGGCCATCTTGCCATATTTTTCCTGTGATTTTTTTTTCCCTTCAAAGCCTAGGGATCTTGGATCCCAGGATCAGCTGTGGATCCAGTGGCTGCACCTCAGCCTAGGGTGATCGAAGCTGAAGCAGAGTTGCCAAGACCCGAGTTCAAGCCCTGCTCTGGGAAAAAATAAAATAAAATAAATTTAGCTCCCTGGCTTGCAATTCCCACCATTTATTCTGCCAGGTTTTGGATTTGAACTCAGGGTCTGGGTAAATCTGCATTGGATAAAGGGGAAGCTCACCATACTTGAAGATAAGAACTTCAGGCCTGTTCACTAGGCCTGAATTCAAGCCCCAGCCTTTGAAAACATACTATTTATATAAACATAGGCTTTGTACTTACCTACAGATGTTCAGTCCATACAAGTTTGGTGTGGTTGTTCCTTGTATTTATTGTTGTATTCATTTATTTACCATTGATTTCACTGTCTATGATGACACCTATTCCGTTTATTACATTAATGACAACCTATCACATAGCATCTAGATTTGTAGACATGTTCTCCATCATGCCTGACACCCAGGACTCTCAGAGAAAAGGAAAACAAGTTTCACACTCTGTAGGGAGCCGAGGCGAGACTCCGCCCACTCCCTTGCAGTTTTGAGGATTACCACTCCAGACGGTGCTTGGCGGGACGCCTGGGCTGTGCGCGTGCGCGAGCAAGGTAGTGTCCCCAGCCAATCCCATGACACCTGGTGACGGTAAAAGGCAGGCGACCAACAATAGAAAAGACCGGTGTTCGAATTCCCTATATAAGCGGCTGTGTTTCGGGTGCACGCTCTCTCGCGCCCAAGCTCTCCTACAACTAAAAGGCTCTCCAATAAAGCGTGATCTGAGAAGACTCCTGGAGTGGTGGTCGTTTTTCCTCGCTGGTCGAGTAGGCGGTCACTACAACACTCAGCTTCTTACTCCATCATCCAATTGTTGGTAGTGCTGGAATCTGAACTCAGGGCCTAGCAGGATTAATTGGTAAATAGGTCAATGTGAACACACTATCCTGTGAACAACTAAGGAGGAAGGCCATTCCCAGGATATGACATTGATCCCCAGGGTGGGGCACAATAGTTATAAATTCATTGTTTAAGTATAGGATCTGTATTTACATATATGTGTGGACAGCATCTTGTGTTCGGTGTACTTCTTATTTTGTGTCTTATCCATGGAGGTATATTGTATTTTACTGAGTATTGTAACAGATATGACAGTGTTTATATGGATGACAACCTATTGCCATGTCTATAGGGTTTCTTATGCGTTCTCCATCCTAGTTGAGTCCCAGAACATTCACAAGACAGGTAAATTGGTGAATCGTTTGGCTTATCACATCAGGATTCATATTTTGGCTGCGTTGGGATTTGAACTCAGAGCCTAGCAGGCCTAATGGAGGAAAAGGTCAAGATGAGGACACCGGTCTGTGAGCAATGAAGTAGATAGGCCATTCCCAGGACCTGACATCGAGTGCCAGGGAAGGCCAGATAGTCATAAATTCATAATTTAAACATAGGCTCTATATTTACATACATGTGTGAGCAGCATCTTGCATTCAGTACACTTCTTTTCCTTATTTTGTTCCTAATTCATGGAGGTATTGTGTATTTTATTGGTGACAGGTATAACTGTGCTGACATGGATGATAACCTGTTCCCACAGTTATAGGGTTGCCTATGCATTCGTTCTCCTTCCTAGTTGAGACCCAGGACTATTACAGGAGAGGAAAACATTCGCAACGAGTGGCTTCTGACATGAGGATGAAACTTTTGACAGTGCTGGGATGTGAATTCAGGTCTGGGTAGCTCTGTTGAACTGTGGTGGAAGGGGAAGCTCACCATCCTTGAAGACTAGAATGTGAGGCCAGGTCCCACGCCTGATCTGAAGCCCCATCACTGGACAAAACAAGCCCAACTTTTTTAAACATAGGATCTCTCTTTATCTACAGGTGTGTTATGCAACTTGCATTCAGTGTAGTTATTCTCTTTATTTTGTGTCTTATTCATGGATGTATTGTATGTTTTATTGAGTATGACAGATATAACTGTGCTGACATGGATGTCAACCTATTCCCATGGCTATAGAGTTGCCTATATAGTATTCTGCATCTGCGCTGAGACCCAGGACTTTCACAGGAAAGGAAAACAGATGGATCAATTGGCTTCTCACATCAGGGTGAAGCTTTTGGCTGTGCTGGGATTTGAACTCAAGGCTTAGCAGGCCCAACTGGTGAATGGGATATGGTGAGCACACCAGCCTGTGAGCCACTAAAGAGCTTGGCCATTTCCAGGACCTGAGATCAAGCCTCCCAGTGTGGAGGCCAATATAGTCAAAAATTCCCAATTTAAACAGAGGACCTCTATTTCCATACATGGGTGGGCAGTACCTTGCATTCTGTGTAGTCATTCTCATTATTTTGTCTTATTCATTGATGTGGTGTGTATTTTCTTGAGTATAGAATGACAAATATAACTGTGTTGACCTGGATGACAACCTATTCAAATAAGTAGAGAGTTGCCTATGCATTCTCCATCCTAGCTGAGACCCAGAACATGCATAGCACAGAAAAAAAAACGGTGCAAAGTCTGGCTTCTCACATCAAGGTGAATTTTTGGCAGTGTTGGGATTTGAACTTGGGGCCTAGGCGTCCCAATTGGCCAATGGGTCCATGTGCGCACACCAGCCTGTGAGCCATGAAGGAGCTGGGCCATTCCCCGGAACTGAGATCGAGCCCCAGGGAGGCTGCAATAGACATCCATGCATCATTGAAACATGGGATGTATATTCACATCTGTGTGTGGACTGCATCGATAATTTAATGTAGTTCTTCTCTCTATTTTGTATGCTATTCATGGATGTAATGTGTATTTTCTTGAGTATATGATGACAGGTATAACTGCACTGACATGGATGACAACCAATTCCCATGGCCACAGGGAGACCCATGCATTCTCCATCCTAGCTGAGACCCAGAACTTGCACAGGAAAGGAAAACAGGTGCAATGATTGGCTTCTGACATCAGGATGATTCTTTTGGCAGTACTGGGGTCTGAACTCAAGGCCTAGCAGACCCAAGAGGTGAATGGGTCCACGTGAATACACCAGCCTGTGAGCCACTAAGGAGCTAGACCGTTCTCAGGACCTGAGATTGAGCCCCCAGGTGGGGGTACGGGGAGAGTGCACAGCAGTCATCCATTCATAAGCTGAAAGTAGTATGCAAATAAGTACGTATTTGTATAGAGTAGGAGAGATGGCCACCTGTGATGGAATCGAATCTACTGTGTGACTACCAATTCTTGGATCTTTCCTGAAGCCTCCGTTTCACAATTGATGATTATTGTCATGTTTCATCAAATCTTCATTGCAAATAAGCAATATCCCATGATTCTTGCCTATCATTGCCTACTTCTATAACCCATGAACTACTGATTCAAAGATGACATCAATTGCATTCCATGACTCTTCTAGGTCCATAAACTAATACCTTGGGATCTTCCTCCACCGTCTTAGTATGGTGGCTGAATTCAAGCCTCAGGCCTGGAAAACACACTCCTGATATACATTTTAAAGTTAGCACTTATACTTCCAAAAAGATGTTCAATCCATATCGTGTTTGGTGTGGTAGGGTTTATACTTCCATAGAGATGTTCAGTCCATACAGTGTTTTGTGTGATTATTCATTTTATTTCTTGTTTTATTCATTCATTTACCATTTATTTTATTGACTCTGATGACACCGATACCATTTATTATATTGTTTATATCCTATCACATAGCATCTAGATTTTTAGATGTGTTCTCCATCATGCCTGAAACACAGGGCTCTCCCAGAAAAGGAAAACGTGTCACAGTCAGCTTCTTAATTCAAGAATAAATTTTCACAGTGCTAGGATATGAACTCAGGCAGACGGGGATATATAAATAAATATATATTGGTAAAAAATTGCCAGAGCCGACTATGTATTATTGAACGACATCTACTACTTTCCTACCAACTCTTAGGTATTTATTATACTTCCATTGGAGGAATATGATTCTTTTCATGCTTAATAAACTATTAATTAAGATCAATCAGCATCCTAGTATTCTTGCATCCAGTTTTAGACTAAACCACTGCACGAACTACTCTTTCAATCAGTATTCCAATGCATAGAAACGAGTCTCTTAGGATCTCTGCCACTGGTAGGTGTCTGGACAGAGATTTGAAACTGGGGCCTATGTTGACAGGTGGGCCTATGGCTTCCCTGATAGCCCGCCATCCTTCAGCAATGGCAGGCCAGGTCCACTTTGCAGCTATATCATTCAGAACCAGTAGGGTCACCCTGCAAAGAAAAAAATTTAACCCCCCAACCCTCTGCAGCTCACTATTTTTGGTGCTGTTCCACGTTTTTTTTCTTCCTGCAAGCCCTCTTGGCTTGGGATCCCAGGATTGGCAATGGGTCCAGAGGCTGCAGCCCAGCCTAGGGATATCATGCTTAGGCAGTTGCCATGATCTGAGTTCAAGACCCCTGGTTGGCAAAAAAAGAGCAAACAAACAAACAAATAAATAATTTATTTATTTATTTAACTAAATTGAAAAAATAAAGCTCCATGATTTGGAATTTCTGCTAGTTTTATTTCCTATACTGGGATTTGAACTCAGGGTCTTGGTAAATCCATACCAATGTGAGGGAAGGTGCAGAGTCACGACTCCTTTAGTTCAAACCCGTGCCAAGCAAAAATTAAAAAAAATAAGTCACTGATCTTGGCAGGGGGGAGGTAGTTGTGCAGATGGGAGGGAAGGGATAGTAGGGGGAAAACAAAGGAATAGGCAACAATGCTCAATAGGAAATGTACTCATTACTTTGCTCATATAACTGTAACCCCCTGTACATCATTTTTACAATAAACATCATACAAAAAATAAACAATGAAGTGCTCAGAGAAGCACTTTGGGGGTAAGGGAAAGCTGTCTGAATAGCTGTACAAAATTCTACACTTTTTTTTTAATGTTCAGGATGGAACTGAATGAACATAACTGCTTTCATCAAAAAAAATTGTCAGTCTCTTGGAAATAGGGCTAGTATTTCTGCCATTGCTGGGATTTGATCTCACATTCCAGGTAACTGTTTTGTACAATGGGTAAATTCAAAGTTTACTGTCCTTGAGGAAAACAAATTCAGGCTAGAGTTCCCAAGGCCTGCAGTAAGGCCCTGCAATGGAAAAATATTTATGATATATACTTACATATGAATGTTTATTACATATTATGATTATTATCATTGTTTTTATTTATTTTATTTTTATTTTATTCATTTATTCATTGTTTAATGTATTTAGTATTATTGCATGCATAATATTTATTCTATTTTGTACATTTATTATAAAATTATACTCAATAATTTAGGACATGGAGTCATTTTTCATTAATAATTTATTAAGTGTTGAAACATGATACATAATTAAATGGAGGCATTTGTCACAGTCATCACATGTTTAGTGTCTGTCCAAAGTATGAGCTTTGTCTTATTCATCTTTGGACAACTTCCTACAGGGATTTCTTTAGATGATTTATACTCAGAGGCTTTTTCTTGAGGATAGGAAAGTTGAGGGATAAAATAGTAAGAGTGAAGCTGGGAATGTGGCTTATAGGTAGAGAGCTTGCTCAGCATGCATGAATGCCAGGGTTAAAATCCTCAGTGCCACGTACTCAGAAAAAGCCAGAAGCTGTGGAATGGCTCAAGTGGTAGAGTGCTAGCCTTGAGAAACAGAAGCTCAGAGACAGCACCCTGGACCTAGGTTCAAGCCCCAGAAGTGGCAAAAACAATAGGCCAGATGCTGGTGGCTCACACCTACAACCCTAGATAATCAGGAGGCTGAGACCTCAAGACCACAGTTCAAAGACAGCCTAGGGAAGGAAAGCCTTTTAGACTCTTACCTCCAATGAACCACCAAAAGACCCCACGTGGAGCTGTGACTCAAGTGGTAGAGTGTTCACCTTGAGCTGAAGGGCTTAGGGATAGTGCCCAGGCTTGAGTTCGAGACACATACCTGGAAAAAAAGTGAGGGTTAAAGTACTTTTCTTATTTGTTAATTATGAGAACATTTTTCTGTAAAATGAATGCTAGTGGAGTCAGAGCTCAATGTTCAAGTATAGCAGATCCATATGTCCAGACTTTCAGGATCTAGCATTATAACCTTGTGTGCTACAGGGTTCTGAAAGGTCCAATGTTGAAAGGGTTAATATGCTCCCCAAGCCCTTTATGATGAGCAGTTGACTTGTATTTTCAATGTTATTACAGTTCTGAACTTAGCTGAGCAACAGAAGCTCATGCTTGTCAACCTCGCTTAGGAGTCTGAGGTCTGAGGATCACAGGGTGAAGACAGCCAGGACAGGAATGTTTATGAGGCTCTGACTTCCTCTTCACCACAGACAAAGCAGAAAGGGACTTGTGGCAGAGTGCTAGCCATGAGCCAAAGGAGCCCAGGGACAGAGCCTAGATCCACAATTGAAGCCCAAAACCTGCAATACATTTAAAGCAAAGGACAGAAAATGAAGGAAAAAGCCAGTAACTCCCTTTGGGTTTGATCAATCTATTTCTATCTTGGAAGCTCCTGAGGAGCTAGCAGGACAAGCACCAAAGAAGGACATGGACTAGGAGAGCAGGCCGAGTTCAAGGTTCAAGTGTAGCAGATCCATCTGCCCAGCCACTCACGTGAAGATTGGAATCATCTTGTGTCCTCCAGTGGGCTTCCGAAAGGTCACATGTTCAAGAATTCCTGGGTTTCCCTTGGTGATGAGAAGTTACTTGCACTCTAAATGTTCTTAGAGTTCTCAAACTATAGAAGCAGGAAAGAAACATCATTGACCCATCCTGGTTATAAATGAAGATTTTAGGATCCAAGACCTAGCCCTGTTAGTATGAAGAACTCCAATGTAACTCTGTATTTAAAGGACAGGGAACAGTTTCAAAAAAACAGGCTAGGTGCAGAGACCTAGGCCTGCAGGATTAGGAAGCAGAATGGGCACACTCAACAGGGAAGTGAGCTGCAAAACCACTTCATTCATCCCAGGCACAACCAGCAATAGGGGTGGGGGGGGGCAACTTCAAACATTTGTTAGAGTTACACCAGAGTCAGGCTTTTCTCAGCCTCTTCAAACAATGACGAATTAACCTTCCTCCCTCAGGTGAAGGGAGCCTCAGGCTATCTTTAGGTTACCAATAGAGAGCCAGTTTAGTGGGAGAGAGGGGGAGGAACAGAGTAGAAAAATCCTGCTTTTTGGTCTTAGGGAGTGGGTTCTTGACTCTCCATCTGTCAGATTTGAAGGCCCTTCTTCTACCTCTGCCAGTCCATTCTCCTTCCTTCATTCTCCACATCATTAATGTAAATCCCCAGTCCAAGGAGAGGCAGGGTCCTTTCTCTTCTACCCCCAAGCACCTGAGTTAGAAGCTGGCTCTGCCCTCTTGACTCTGGGGCTCTCCACTGCCTGAGAAGTGGGAGAGAGACAGTCTTCCTGCTATATGGTTATGTGAAGGCGATGCTGGTGTCCTGGCACGCTGCAGAAGGCCTCATGGTTGGGAAGTGTTCCCTTCTTTCCTACTGACATCCAAGACCAGATTCACCTATCATCTTTATCTATCTATCTATCTATCTATCTATCTATCTATCTATCTATCTATCTATCTATCTATCTATCTATCATCTATCTATCTATCTATCTATCTATCTATCTATCTATCTATCTATCTATCTATCTATCTATCTATCTATCTATCTATCTATCTATCTATCTATCTATCTATCTATCTATCTATCTATCTTTCTTTCTTTCTTTCTATCTATCTATCTATCTATCTATCTATCTATCTATCTATCTATCTATCTATCTATCTATCTATCTATCTATCTATCTATCTATATACCTACCTACCTGTTATCTCTTTAAGGCCTGGGCACTGTCTCTATCACTGTGCTACTTGAGTCACAGCACCAATTCTGGCTTTTTCTGTGTATGTGCTACTGAGGAATCAAACCCAGGGCTTTTTGCATGCTAGGCAAACACTCGCTAATCCACATTCCCAGCCCCCTCATCTTTTTCTTAATGGTAGTTTTTACATAAGTAGGCGACCATTTTTCATCTCCAAGTTAATTTTTCTGAATACCTGTTATAACTATGAACCCTGATCTTCTCTTCCCCTGCCTGATTTGTGACTGTTCCTGCGTTGGCCTCATAATAAAATGTAAATAAAGGCTGCTGAGAGCTTAATTGTGCATCATATAAGGGTGCAGGTGTGGAGCCCTGGAAGAGAAAAGCGATGGGCCTGAAATGAGAATGCTGCAGTATGCGCAATGAGCATATCTGAAAAATAAATCAGTAAGTAAAAGCAGAAGCATTGATATGGTCTGTTTGTACTCAGGGAAGTAATATACACACATAAGTTGGTAGGAGGACACTGATACGTAACTTGGCCTTCTCTTTTTGAATTTTTTGTAGGCATCGCAAGGCTTAAACACAGGGCCCAATGCATTCCTGAGCTATTTTGCTCAGGCTGAGGCTCTACCACCACCACAGCTCCACATCCAGCCATCTGGTCAATCATTGGACATAAGCGCCCCCCAGGCTTTCCTGCCTGCTTTGGACAATATCTCCTGCTTGGCTTTCTCTCTCAAAGCTGGAGTTCTACCCTCTGGGCCACTGCTCCATTTCTGGTTTGCTGATGGTTTATTGGAGATAAGAGGCTCACAGACTTTCCTGCTCAGGTTGGCTTTGAATGGTGATCTCCTGAGGAGGATTTAAGCAGCTTTCCTTAGGGATTCGCTGAGATGCCGCTCCACAAAACCTTTAGTCTAAATCTCGATAGGAACTGGAGAAAAACAGAAACAGGAAGATGCTTCTAGTGTGTTCTAGATACTTAAGGGAGTAGACAAAAACATTCATAATTATTAGGTTATTTTATAGTCTAAAGGAGCAATGCAGACAGTATGAAAATTGCTCAAGGTTTCAGTCCTCTCATCCTGAGACAGTAAATTCACTGCAGCTCAATGCTAAGTGACCGAACTGGCATGTCCTGTGGACATTTGCTCCAAAATCGTGGAACACTCCTTTCTCAATTTTGGCTTCAAACCTGTGGCCAGAGGGGAAGATGAGGAGAGAAAATCCTTCTCAGAGAAACCAGCTATGAAGAACATTGGGTAGTTTACTTATAAATTCAAACCATTGGAATGACCCTGTTAAGAAGTCAGATATCCAGAGTAAAAAGCGAAGAAGAAAAGAAAGGCAAGTGCCAGTGGCTACTAAGTGTAATCCCGGCTCATCAGAATGCTAAGGTGTAGAGAACCTTAGTTTGAATCCAGCCAGTGTAGTAAAGTTGACACTATTATATCTATGAGATCTGAGAAAAACCTAGAAATGGGGCTTTGACTCAATTTTAATGTGCTACCTTTGAGCAAAAGGAGTTCAGGGACAATGGCTAGGGTTAATGTCCAACCCCAGGACCTGCTCCCCACCAAAAAAAAAAGAATGTGTAGCTCCAGGTGAATCTACAGAGTAGCTATGATGAATGGCATTGAATTAGGAAATTTGTTTTAAATACAATGATTTCATAGCACAGAGACGCCTTTCAAGACATTGCATATTCTGAGGCTCCCCTCACTGTTCCCAGTGTAGCCTGAGGGTTTCTCTGCATCCCAGGGCTGTTGGAAGAAGTCTCTCATTGTCTGGACAGGCAGACAAAAGGCCTCACTCCTGTACAGCTATGTAACAAACTACTCCATCTGGGCCAATTAGTGAGGATGAGTGTGTGTAGGTTGTGAAGGTCAGGAGAAAAAGGCCTCTTTGTACCCCAAGCTATCTCTATCACCAGTGCTCTGTTTTGACAGGAAGCCTTCATTTATGGCTCACCCTTGGCAGGCCAAGTTTCCTGCACTTATCCTGCCTTTGTGAGACTATATTCCGGTGTATAGATACAGTGTTCACTATAATTCAGGAGTCCTTCTGACAGACAACTAGGGCACTAAACGTAATGAAATGTTTAATTACAGGCGATAATGGGCCTATGATGCCTCTCCTAGGTTTCTGGAACCTTGGGAAATCCAAGCACATGTCGGATATCACAAAGCTTCCTGTCATCTAGGGCTGGTAAAGCTCATCAGGTTTTGAAACATTTGACCTCTCCTAGTTGGGCCCTGGGTGGCTAGGTTTTGGGATTGAACACAGGCCCTGGGTGCTGAAGATGAGCTCAGTGCAGAAGCCCAGCGCTATACCACTTGGTGTCACAGCTTCAGTTATGGTCTGTGTGTGTGTGTGTGTGTGTGTGTGTGTGTGTGTGTGTGTGTGTGTGTGTGTGTGTGTGTGTGTGTGTGTGTCTGTGCATGTGTGCATACACCAGTCCTGGAGATTGAACTTAGGACCCTAGCAGTGTACCTAGTTTATCTTGTACAACGATATCTATCTCGCACTTGAGCCACAGAGACATTTCAGGCTTTTTTCTAATGATGTGGTCCTGAGAAATCATGCCCAGGGTTTCATATGTGCAAAGCAGTCTACACTTAAGGCCCATTCCCAGGCCTCTATTTCAGGTTTGTTATTTTGTTTCTGTCTTTTTCTTATTGTTGTTGTTGTCTGTTGTAGCAGTTAAAGTCTGGAACTGGGTGCTGTCCCTAAGTTCTTCAGCTCAAGTCTTGTTCTCTACCACTTGAGCCACAGTACCACTTCAGGTTTCCTTGTGGTTCATTGGAGTTAAGTGTCTCAAGGACTTTCCTGCTCAGACTAGCTTTGAACCATGTTCCTCAGATCTCATCCTCCTGAGTAGCTAGGTTGACAGGCATGAGCCACAATAACCACACTTCCAATTCAGGTTTCTGGAGATAATTGTCTCATGGGACATTTTGTGTTTGAGATAGTTTGGAACCCAGATCCTCAGATCTCAGCTTCCTGAGATGGCAGGATGACAGACCTCAGCTATAGACCCCTAGGCTGTGGCACTCTGCTGCAAAGGGCTCCTTGGCTCCACGTGGTGGAGGGCTATCCATGAGCTTAGAGATAAGGGTCAGTGCCTAGGCCCCAAGTTCTAGGTTCATGACTGAGAAAAAACAGAACAAAACAATTGTCTGCATGAGACAACTCAATAGTCTTCAGTAATACATAATTTTGTCCATGCCATGGGGACACATCTGAGCCACAATATTTTTTTATTAAATCAAACGTCTTTTTTTTCTTTATTGTGAAAATACCATACAGAGGAGTTACAATTACATCGGCAAAGTATTGAACACATTTCTTAGTAAACATTGTTGCCTCCTCCTTTGTTTCCCCTTCCTATCCCTTCTCCCTCACTCCCCCCCACCAAAGTTGTAAAGTTCATTTTTAGACGTAATGAATTGTACATCTCATTGTGGCAATGGGTCCACCTGTATCCCTATTTAAACGATTTGCTTTTTCCCTTCCCCTCCACAAATTATACGAACATCAAATACAGTGAAAAAAAGGGTTATACTGTGGGGGAGAAACCTACAAAGCAACAAATAAATCATCCTTTAAATATATTATAAACAACCGCATGAAAGAAAAATAAACAAAACATTTGAATCCTTATGGTGTGGTTCATTTCGCCTAAGAGCAACATATCTGACAGTACTTGCTTGTCTCAGGCATATACTGGTTATTGCAAATAAGGAAAACCATGGGACCGGTGTTTCTTTGGGCCTGTCTTACATCACTTAATATAATTTTTTTCGAAATATTTCCATTTCCTAACAAATGTGGCAGTGTCATTTTTTTCATATATATATATATATATATATATATATATATATATATATATATATATATATATATATATATATCACATTTCGTCTGCAAAATCATCTCAGTTGTGGAGCTCTTACAAGGACCAAGGACCAGATGAATGAATGCACCCTGCAAAGGACACAGCACGTGAAACTTTGCATGACTCCGCACACTGCACCCAATGTAGGACTCAGCACACTGGATCCTGTAAAGGACTCAACACATAGCACACTGTGCAAGACTCAGCACAGAGCACCCTATGAAGGGCTCAGCACATAGCTCTATTCCATAAATTGTCATTAGAATTAGGGTGGTTTCATCAGTATCATCCTTCTTTGAGGAACATTTCACAAACCACACAAGATCACATCTAATGGTTTAGAGGGGTGTTTTTTTTTGAGGGGGGTTACCCATGGGGCTTGAACTCAAAGCATGTGAATACTGTTCTAATAACATTTGCTCAGGGCTAGAGCTCTGCCACTAGGAGCCACGTTTTGAAGCGTCTCACAGACTTCCTGCCAGGTCTGGGTTTTAAAGCCCTCAAACAGCTAGGATGAAGGGGTTAAACCAGCAATCAGCGTCTGGTTCGGTGTAGCTGGGTTGCAGCAGTTTACATATGGCTAATTGAGGTTAAGTGGCAGCTGTCAGCACCAGACTCCTAGCTTGCTCTGTGATGATGTATTTGAAGTCCTGTCCCTATATCATTGCAGGTAGAACATTCTACCTTTATTTTGGCAGCAGTCCTGGGGCTTGAGTAAGGGCTTAGAAAATGTCCCTAAGTGTTGGTGCTGCAGGCTAGCATTCCATTGATTGAAAAACAGCAGAACTTCTGGATTTTCTGTTTATGTGGCACTGAGAAATCCACCCCAGGGCTTCTTGCTTACTAGGTGAGCATTCAACCACCGAGGCCCAGTAGTGAATGAGGTATAAATAGATAGAGCTTCCTATATATCAGTATTATATACACAAAAAGAGAGATGTCTGTATATTATTGAATTATAGATAATATTACTACCAATTATTAGGTTTTAAATTATGTCGCCATTTAATGATGTGTCCCAGTTGAACAATTAATAAAGCATTAATTAATAATTACTCAGTATAGATGAGTTCCGGGAAGATGGCAGAGGAGAAGCTGGAATCTGAACAAGCTCTCGTATAGAAAGCAGTTTTAGAGTTCCAGTGAACAGTTCTAAGCCAGAGATTCACACCAAGTGTGCCATCACAGGACAGAGAGTTAGACAAGAGAGGGGAGGCCAAGGAAACACATCAGCTGCCGCTGCGGCGGCAGGGTCGTGGCGGCGACCACCGCCGCGGGGTCATACCTGAGACACAGAGAGTCCGGGACGAAGGAGCCAGACGCAGCGGACGAGCGGATTCTACTCAACACCAACAAGAACCGACAAGGAGCAGACATCTTCATCCTGCTGTTTGCAGACCAGAGACGACCCAGGATCCAAGACTCGGCGTGAGTACAAGCCCGACGTCCTCACTCCTTCTCAGGGAGCAGAGGAGGGAAGGCCACCCCTCCCCCCCAGCACCGGTGATCTCCATCTTGGATACCGACAAAGCTCGGAGGAGCTGCTAGCTCCAGCTCAGGCCTTGGAATAAAAAAAGTCATTTAGCAGGTCACAAGAACTTAACGGCGAAGTGACCTGCCAGACTCAGCTCCATCCAGGGAAAAGTCACCCAGCTCAGGCGCCAGCCATTGGAGTGCCTTGCCTCACTGGGTAACCAGAGCCAGAGGCTGCCCCTCCTTCTAGCAGCCACCACAATCAATTGAAAAACAGAAACCCTGAGAATGGCTCTGTGAGCTTTATCACAAAATAGCCCCAGGGAAAAGCTACTGTTTGTTGAAAGGCCTCAACTCTACCCAGAACCTAGCCTCATCACCACATCCCCCTCTTTTGTGATTCTCAAAGCAGATCACCCTCCCAGAAAACTAACCTGAGAGGGGGATCTCAAAATCTTGGGTAAAGCAGAGCATTTTTCTGCCTCTTCCAACCAACCGACTTAAGAAACCAATCAAGCCACAGGACCTCAAGTTGACCAGAGATTCCACCAAGAGACTGGTTACAGACAAAAGGGAGATACAGGATTCTTCCCACTCCTCCCCCCCAAAAAAAAAATCAAAAGATTTTTTTTCTTTTTTTTTTTTCTTCTTCTTCTTCTTTTCTTTTTTTTGCTTGTTTTTTGTTTTTTGTTACCATATATATATATATATATATATATATAAATTTTTTCCCTTCTAAAACTTTTATTAATCTTTAATTTTTGCCTCTTCTGAAAAAATAATTGTTTTCCAGTAACTTTTTTTTCTCATCTTATAATTTTTATTTTAGGAATATGTGAATGAGCGTTTTCCTTTCTTTTCTTGTCTTCTTTCTCTTTTTCTTTCTTTCTTAATTATCTTTTTGTTTTTTGTCTAGCTCTACTGAACTTCTGATCTTTTTTCTCCCGTTCCCATCCTTAAAGTTTTTCACATCTCCTCTATGTCCCTCCCCTTCTCTCAACATATTCACATTCCTCTCTAAATAGACGGTCTTTTAACCTCTATAATAACATTAATTTTTACGTTTCTATTTTTTTTCTGGTCTCTCTTCATTCCCCTTTCCGTCTCTTCTTTTTCTCTCTCTCTCTACTTGCATCCTACCCAACCCATTTCCTGCATTGTGATTAGGACATAGTTAACTCTCCCTGTGCCTCCACACACCAATCTATTCCTATTTTTTACCCACATCTCTCCCTAATCCTAATAATTTCTGGTTTTCCAAATTCTTTTCTGCGGTTCTAAGTCCTTTAACATATAGTTGTTTGATGTTGAATAGATGTATCTGTTGAACTAGATTGTATCTGTAGACTATTGACTGTACAAATGCAAACTTTGGTTGATGGTTGCCTTAAGATAGTGTTCTAGCACAAAACTGGTGCAATCTTCATCTCAAATGGGCCAAGTAAGCCGGAAAAACACAAGAAAAATGGCAAATTCGGGTATCTCAATTCCCAATCTTGATAATCAGGGATTAGAACAGATAAAGAATAATCCAGAGGAGAGTTCCCAAATAGCTCTACAAACACTAATAGCAAACATGATAAATGAGAAGTTTGACAATGTACAAAGGACTCTGTATGAGCGTGATAGGGAGAGAGAGGAGGCATCCCAGAAGTTTATACAGGAATATCATGAGCGTGAGGAAGCTACTCAAAAACTGATACAGGATTTGCGTGAACAACTTGAGAATACTCAAAGAGAAAGGGAGGAATGGCGTGAACAGGCAGAGAACACACAAAGAGAACTGCAGGAATCCCACGAACGGGAAGAAAGAGAACTGCAGGAATCCCACAGATGGGAGGAAGCTAATCAAAGAGTAATTCAGGAATTGAGAGACCAGGTAGAGAATACAGAAAGATCACTAAAGGCATTCATGGAATCCATTAACAAAGAGCTGAAGGAAGTCAGGGAGACCACAAAGGGAATGCTGATTGGAACCCAACAGAAGGAATGGGAGTCCAAAGAAACCATAACCAATCAACTAAGTGATTTGAGAACAAACACTGAACACCAAATTAAGGAAGTAAAGAAAATCATACAAGACCTAAAACAGAGCTTCAACAAATAACTTGAAGCCATCAAAGCTGACCAATTAGAAGGAAAAGAGATAAAAAACAAAGTAGAGAGTCTTGACAGCAGGTTAGACCATGCAGAAGATCGATTCTCAGGGATTGAAGACAGCCTAGATATTATAGAGAAAGAACATACAACCATCCATGGCCCAATCTAAGGATAATGGGTGTAGAGGAGCACCTAGAAACAGAAGTTAATGGTCTAGGAAATTTGTTTAACAGGATCCTTGCAGAGAACTTCCCAAACATACAAAAAGATAGGCCTATTCAGATACAAGAAGCTTTTAGAACCCCAAATAGACCAGACCAGAATAGGACATCCCACCTTCACATTATAATCCACACAGGATCAACCCAGACCAAGGAAAAGATCTTTAAAGCTGTCAAGGAGAAAAGGTTAATCACCTATAAAGGGAAACCAATTAGAATCACCTCAGATTTCTCAGCAGAGACAATCAAAGCAAGAAGAGCCTGGAATGACGTATGCCATGCCCTAAAAACAAACAACTATCAACCAAGAATACTGTACCCAGCTAAACTCTCCTTCATAACTGAAGGCCAAATAAAAACCTTCCATAGCAAAGAAAAATTGAAACAATACATCTCCACCAAACCAGCCCTACAAAAGATTCTTAAAGATGTCCTAAACATAGAAAACCAACAAGAACGCAACAAATGCCAAGAAACTGCACCCAAACTGAGAATCCAAGAACCTTAGGAAGAACCCAGTTTTCGCAGCCCCCAAGAAGGTGGATAACCTGGCAGGAACTGCCAAATACCTCTCAGTCCTATCTCTTAACGTTAATGGACTGAACTCTCCAATTAAGCGACATAGACTGTCTAGTTGGATTAAAAAACAAGACCCTTCTATCTGCTGGCTGCAGGAGTCAGATCTTGCCCATAAAAAACAAACACATTTTCAATGTTAAAGGCTGGAACAAAATCTACCAAGGAAACGGCCCTCATAAACAGGCGGGAGTTGCAATCCTAATATCAGATAAAATAGACTTCAAATTAAAATTCGTGAGAAGAGATAAAGAAGGTCGCCAAATACAAATTAAAGGATAACTCCTTCAGGAGGATATTAAAATTCTAAATATCTATTCGCCAAACAATGGAGCACCCAAATTTATCAAAGAAAGACTACTTTCCATCAAATCCCATATAGATCCAAAGACATTAATTGTTGGGGATTTTAACACACCACTCTCCCCACTAGACAGATCAACTCGACAAAAACTCAACAGAGAAACTGCAGATATAAACAGCTGCATAGATCAACTAGACTTAACAGACATTTACCGAACATTTCAACCAGCAGCATCAGAATACACGTTCTTCTCAGCAGCACATGGAACGTTTTCTAAAATAGACCACATTTTAGGCCACAAAGCAAACTTGTCTAAATTCAGAAACATTGAAGTTATTCCTTGCATTCTCTCTGACCACAAGGGAATAAAATTAGAACTCAACACCAAAAGTCACCAAAGAAAGTCCGGTGTCACATGGAGGCTGAACAACACAATGCTGAATCATGAGTGGGTCATGGAAGAGATTAGAAAGAAATTCAAATGTTCATGCTATTCAACAAAAATGAACACACAAATTACCAGCTCCTCTGGGACACAGCAAATGAAATACTCAGAGGCAAGTTTTTAGCTCTGAGCTCCTACATCAACAAATTGGAGAGATCTGAAAATAACAATTTAATGACACATCTATACCTCCTTGAAAAAGAACAGCAAGATAAACCCCAATCCAGTAGACGGAAAGAAATAATCAAAATTAAATCAGAATTAAATGAATTAGAATCCAAAAAAACTATACAAAGAATCAACAAAATAAAAAGTTGGTTCTTTGAAAAACTTAACAAAATTGAAAGACCCTTAGCAAACCTTATCAGAAAAAGGAGAGAACACTCCCAAATTAATAAACTCAGAGATGAGAATGGAAACATCACCACAGAAACAACCAAGATTCAGAACATTATAAGGGAATACTTCTCAAAACTTTATGCTAATAAGTTTGAGAAGTTGACAGAAATGGACCTTTTCCTAGCAAATATTGACATGCCAAACCTAAACCAAGATGAGTTAAACCAGCTTAACAGGCCCATATCAAGCATTGAAATAGAAACAGCAATAAGAGACCTCCCAGCTAAGAAAAGTCCAGGACGAGATGGTTTTACAGCGGAATTTTACAAGGCCTTCAAAGCAGAGCTCACACCAATACTCCTCCAACTCTTCAATGAAATTGAAAGAGAAAGCTCACTACCGAACACATTCTATGAAGCCATCATATCCCTCATCCCAAAACCAGGCAGGAACTCATCAAAGAAAGAGAACTATAGACCCATTTCTTTGATGAACATTGATGCAAAACTTCTCAACAAAATTTTGGCCAATCGACTTCAACAATTCATCCAAAAAATCATACACCATGGTCAAACAGGATTCATTTCAGGGATGCAAAGCTGGTTCAATATACGCAAATCAATTAATATTATTCATCACATCAACATGAGCAAGAATAAGAACCCATGGTTATCTCAATAGATGCAGAAAAAGCATTTGACAAGATCCAACACCCCTTTATGATGAAGGTTCTGGAAAAATTAGGAATCCATGGAACATTCCTCAATACAATAAAGGCTGTATATGACAAACCTACAGCCAGCATTATACTCAATGGTGAAAAACTAAAGCCATTTCCTCTTAACTCAGGAACAAGACAAGGATGCCCACTCTCTCCACTTCTCTTCAATCTAGTATTAGAATGCCTAGCTACAGCAATAAGACAAGATGCAGACATAAAGGGGATCCAAATAGGGAAAGAAGAAATAAAACTCTCCCTCTTTGCAGATGACATGATCTTGTATTTAAAGAATCCCATAGACTCCACTCCCAAATTACTCAAACTGAATCAAAACTTTGGCAAAGTAGCAGGTTATAAAATTAACCCCCAAAAATCAATGGCTTTACTATATGCCAACAATGAGAAAAGTGTGGCTGAAATTAGGAAAGCAATTCCATTTGTAATAGCCCCACAAAAAATAAAATACCTAGGAATTAACTTAACCAAAGAAGTGAAGGACCTCTATGATGAAAACTTTAAAATCTTGAAAAAGAAATCAACACAGAACTTAAAAAATGGCAAAACCTCCCATGCTCCTGGATTTGCAAGATTAACATCGTGAAAATGGCAATACTTCCCAAGGCTATCTACAAATTCAACGCGATACCTATCAAAATTCCACCCTCATTCTTCAAGGAAATAGAAGAGGCAATCCAAAAATTCATATGGAACAATAAAAGACCCCGAATAGCAAAAACGCTCCTCAACGGAAAGAACACTGCTGGAGGAATATCAATACCAAATTTCAAACTCTACTATAAAGCCATAGTAATCAAAACAGCTTGGTATTGGCATAAGAACAGACCTCAGGACCAATGGAATAGAATTGAAAACCCAGAAATGAACCTACAGACCTATAGCCATCTAATCTTTGATAAGGAAGCTAAAACAATAGAATGGAAGAAAGACAGCCTCTTCAGTAAATGGTGCTGGCAAAATTGGTTAACTACATGTAGAAAACTAAAGCTAGATCCTTATATATCACCCTGCACCAGAATCAACTCCAAATGGATCAAAGACCTTGAACTCAAAGCAGACACTCTGAAAACATTACAGGATGGAATAGGAGAAACCCTAGGTCTCCTTGGCTCAGGCCAAAATTTTCTAAATAGAGACCCGGAAGCACAACAAATCAAAGAAAGGTTCGACAAATAGGATTGCATAAGATTGCAGAGCTTCTGCAGGGCAAAAGACATAGCTAGCAAGATCAATAGAAAGCCCACGGATTGGGAGAAGATCTTTACTAGCCATACAAAGGACAAGGGTCTCATATCTAAAATATACTTGGAACTCAAAAAATTAAACCACCCAACAACAAATCCTCAAAGAAACAACTGCCCAATAAATAAGTGGGCCAAAGACTTAAAGAGAAGCTTCTCTGAAGAAGAAAGAAGGATGGCCAATAGACACATGAAGAAATGTTCAACATCCCTAGCCTTAAAAGAAATGCAAATCAAAACAACATTGAGATATCACCTCACTCCAGTTAGAACAGCAAAAATCAAGAACTCTAACAACAACAGATGCTGGAGGGGATGTGGACAGAAAGGAACCTTACTTCATTGTTGGTGGGAATGTAAACTTGTCCAACCACTTTGAAAGTAGTATGGAGGTTCCTCATAAGACTTCACATAGAACTCCCCTATGATCCAGCAATCCCACTTTTGGGCATTTACCCAAATGTTTACAAACAAGACCACACTAAAGCTACCAACACAACTATGTTTATTGCAGCATTATTTACCATAGCTAAGATATGGAACCAACCCAGATGCCCCTCAGTAGATGAATGGATCAAGAAAATGTGGTATATATACACAATGGAATTCTATGCCTCCATCAGAAAGAATGACATTTCCCCATTTGTTAGGAAATGGAAAGGTTTGGAAAAAATTATATTAAGTGAAGTAAGCCAGGCCCAAAGAAGCATAGGTCCCATGGTTTCCCTTATTTGCAATATCTAGTATAGGTATGAGTCAAGCGGAAAAGGTCAGATAATGTGATGTTAGGAAAATGAACCCTTAAATATGTATTTTAATGTTTTTTTCTTTCATGCATGTGTTTCTAACGCATTTATAAGATTATTTCTTTGTTGCTTTGTATGTCCCTCCCCCACAGTGTAACCCCAGCTTTCACTATATTTGATGTATAACATGTGGAGGAGATGGGGACAAACAAGTCGTTTAAGGATTCAGGTGGACCTGTTGCCACAATGAGAAGTACAAAATGTCATGTCAAAACCAGCTTTACAATGTCGGTGTGGGAGGGGAGGGGGGTATAATTGGCCTGGGGGAGGGGGGAGGCTGGGAAGGGAGGTGAAGGGTGAACAAAGGAGGAGGCTGCAATGCTTGGTAAGAAATGTATGCATTATACTGCCCATGTAATTGTAGCCCCTCTGTACAGTATGTTCTCAAATAAAATAAAATTAAATTAAAAAAAATTTTCAAAAAAAAATTACTCAATATACTGTTATTATTTATCATTTATGTACATACATCCATACATATAATTACATATTTTATAAATGAAACAAATTAAATTATGCATCGTGTGTTTCTACCAATTAGTAGGTATTTAATTATGTCTCCATGTAATTTTTTTTCTCATAATGCTCAATAAAATATTAATTAAACATCCAAGTCCTATAATTATTGCGTCTAATTTTATCCCAGAACGATTCACTACTAATTCAATCTGTTTTTCTTCCACCTGTCATTTCTTACCTTTATGACATCCTATTGCATAGCATATAGATTTGCATATAATTTATACATCCTACCTGTCACCGAGCACTTTCAAAGAAGAGGAAACCGTGTCACCATCGGCTTCTCACTCCATGATTACATTTTTGGCAGTGCTGGGATCTAAACTCAGGGCCTAGAAGGCTCAGTTCATGAATAGGTGACTGCCAGCACAGCAGTCTCTAGCCAATTCAGCTGCCAGGCAGTTCCCAGGCCCTGAGATCGAACCCTGTATGTTGATTCCATATAGCACTTAGTGTAGTTATTCATTTTATTTTTTGTTTTATTCATTTATTTACCATTTGTTTTATTGACTGTTATTACACATGAAATATTTACTACATTTATTATATAGGATATAGATTTGTCTATGTATGAAACTTCACACCTGACACCCAGGACTTTCACAGAAAAGGAAAACATGTGTCACCATAGGCTTCTTACTCCATGATTCAATTTTTGTGAGTGCTGGCATCTGAACTCATAGCCTGCAAGGCCCAATTCATGAATGGGTGAGTGTCAGCACACCAGCCTTGAGCATATAGAGCTTACAGAACCTGAGATTGAGACCCAGGTATTGACAAAATAAGAACAGATTGATATGCAGATAGTAGTACACAAATAAATACAGATCTTTAAAGAGTGCCAGAGATGTCTATACATTCTTCAGTTATATATACTACATTCGTAGCAATTCTTGGGTATTTATTATGCCTCCATGTAATTAATATTTTCGTTTTCACCCTTAATGAAATATTAATTAAATCAACTACTCTCCTGAAACTATTGCGTCCATGTAATTAATAGTATTCTTTTAATGTGTCAAAAATATCCATTAAAATCCATCGGCTTCCTAAAATCACTCTGTTCAATTTTATAGTAGTATCATTCAGGAACAACTAATTCAACCTTGACATTCATAACCTTCCATCGGTATTCCTGTGTATAGGAACCAGACTCTTGGGATCTCCCTGCATTGGTAGGGGTCAGGACTGTGCTTCAAACACAGGGCCTATGTGGCCGTGTTGGCCTATGGCTTCCTTGGTGGCCTGCCAGCCTTCAGCAATGCCAGGTTAGAAAAACTTTTCAGCCATGTCATTCAGACCCAGTATGGTCACCTTGCAAAGAAAACAAATGTAAAACCGGCAGCCATCTGCGAGTTGCCGATTGTTTTTTTTTTTTTTTTTTTTTGTTTTGTTTTTTGGGGTTTTTTTTTTCTTTTTTTAAATACCGTACAGAATGGTTACAATTACATGGGCAAGATAATGAGTACATTTTTTTAATCAAACATCATTGCCTCCTCATATGTTTCCCCTTCCCATCCCTTCCCATACCGTCCCTGATCCCCTACCAGGTCCTCCCCCCACCAATGTTGTAAAGTTCATTTTTTGACATAATGACTTGTACATCACATTGTTGCAATAGGTCAACCTGTATCCCTATTTAAACGATTTGTTTTTTCCCTTCCCCTCCACAAATTATACCACCATCAAATACAGTGAAAGCTCGGGTTATACCGTGGAAAAGGGACATACGAACAACATAGAAATCATCTTATAAATATGTTAGAAATAATTGAAGAAAATAAAAAACCTTTTCAATACTTATCTTGGAGTTCATTTTCCTAACATCACCTTATCTGACCTTTTCTGCTTGACTCAGACATATACTAGTTATTGAAAATAAGGGAAACTTTATCTGTGTCCTTTTATTTATTTTTATTCCTGTCAATCTTTGGGGCCCAGGAACCCAGGTTCCGCTGTGAGTCCAGTGGCTTCAACCCAGCCTGGAGTGATCAAAGCTGAGGCAGAGGGGGCTGGGAGGTGGCTCAGTGGTAGAGTGCTTGCCTTGCATGCATGAGGCCCAGGGTTCGATTCCTCAGTACCACATATGCAGAAAAAGCTGCAAGTGGTGCTGTGGCTCAAGTGGTAGATCGCTGGCCTTGAGCTGAAGAGCTGAGGGACAGTGCCCAGGGCCAGAGTTCAGGCCGCACAACCAGCAAAAAAAAAAAAAAAAATGCTGAGGCAGAGTTGCCATGATCTGAGTTCAAGCCCTGTGCTTGACAAAATAAAAATAAATGAATAAATACATTAAAAATATTTTAAAAATTATGAGGCCCCGTGGCTTGGAATTGACGCCATTTTTTCTGCCAGGCCTGGGATTTGAACTCAGGGTCTGGGAAATCTGCAGCATTGTGGGGGAAGTGGAGGCTCACCATACTGGAAGACAAGAAAGTCAGGCCTGTTCCCAGGGCCTGAATTCAAGTCCTAGCACTTGAAAAAATAATATTTGTATATATTTTAAATACATGATTTATATTTACAGTTTATTGCATATTCCGGTTCATGTAGTTATTTTTGATTTTATTTTGTGTTTTACTTATTTCTTAAGTATTTTAGTGAGTATGATTACACATATAATATTTTTACATCCTATTACATAGAACATAGATATGCCTACGTATTATCCATCATTCCTGAGACCCAGGACTTTCGCCGATAGGGAAAACAAGTGGGAGAATTAGCTTCTTCCACCAGGATTAAGTTTTTGGCTGTTCTGTGATTTGAACTCTAGGCCTACAAGACCCACTTCATAAATGGATCAATGTTAGCACACCAGTCTGATGCAAGTGAAGTTGGTGGGCAAATTTGAGGACCTGAGATCAAGCCCAAGGAGTGGCCAATATATAAACAGATAGATGTGTAGATTGCAGTGTGTGTGTGTATTTACATATGCATATGCATCTATACATAAATGTATACCGAGACAGATAGACATTTGTGTAGATTCTACTGCATAACTCTCTATATAAGTGATGTCTATAACTTCTTTTTATATATTCTATTGCTACCTATTATTTGGTCTAAAATTATGAGTCCATTAATTAATCTCGGTAGAAGACTTAATAAAGTATTAATTCAATTAATCAATGACCTATATTTATTGTGTACAATCTTACACTAGATTGATTAGCTAATTAGTAATTCTACTGGTACATGCCAAACATTCTATTAGTCTTCCTATAGATAGGAATAGATAGGAATGACTTTCCTAGCATCTTCAGCCATGTGTAGGTGGCAGCCCCAGGATCAAACTCAGGGCCTAGATGTCTGGATTGGGCTCAGGCTTCACTGAGAGTCCCCAGCCTTCGTCCATTCAAGGTCATGTGCAATTTTCAAGCTGAGTTATTGAGACCCAGGGTTGTCACAGTGCAAAGGAAACAAAGGTAAAATGGTTGTATAAAACTTCCTGGTTTTTTCCTCCATTTTTGTTGCTTTGATTTTTTTTTGCCAGTGCTAGGAGTTGAACTCGGCTCCTAGGATCCCTGGATCATCTGTGGGTGTAAATGCTGCCCCCCAGCCTAGGGTAATCATGGTTTAGGACACAATAAAGTGCTCCCTTCAGCAAAAGGATCTCAGGGACAATGTCTAGGCTCACAGTTCAAGCCTCAGGAGTGGCCACACAAAAAAACAGCCATTAAGTCTGTGTGTCTGTGTATGTATGCATGTATTTCTATCGGAGAACATCCAAAGTCGCTATGAAGAGAGGAACCCAGATAGGAAATTTGCTTTGAATAGAATGACTTCATAGCACAGAGAGTGCTTTCAAGACAGTGCATGATCCTGGGATCCCTTCACTGTTTCCAGTGTAGCCTGAGGGTTTCTGCACACCCAAGGCTGTTGGAGGAAGTCTGCCTCATTGTTGGAACAGGCAGAAAAAAAGCCTCACTCCTGTTCAGCTGTGTAACAAAAAATTTATGTGGGGCAATTAGTGAGGATGAGTGAGGGCAGGTTCTGAAGGCCAGGAGAAAAAGGCCTCTTTGTAGCCCTAGCTCTCTCTCTCTCCCCAGTGCTCTGTTTTGACAGGAAGCCTTCATTTGTGCCACCTCCCATGGCAGGTCAAGTTTCCTGCACTCATTCTGTCTTTGTTAGACTATGTTCCAGTATTGAAAAAAAAACTACTACAGTTAATTCAAGAGACCGTCTGGCAGACAACTAGGGAGCTGAACCTAATAAGATTCCTAATTATCAAAGGTGCTTCCCTAGTTTTCTGGGAGCTTGTTAAATCTAAGCACTTGTGCAAAATCACAATGCTTCCTGTCATCTAGGGCTGGTGAAGCTCATCATGTATTGAAACCTTTGCCATCTTCGAGTTGGGCCTTGAGTAGGTAGACTTCGGGTTAAACACAGGACCAGGGTGCTGACCTGGAGCTCAGAGGATAAGCTCTTTGCTTTACCATTTGGTGTCACTGCTTCATTTCTTGTATCTGTGTGTGTGTGTGTGTGTGTGTGTGTGTGTGTGTGTGTGTGTGTGTGTGTGTGTGTGTGTGTGTGCATGTGCATACACCAGACCTGGAGCTTTTATTCAGGACCTGAGCACTGTACCTTAGTTTCTCCTGTACAAGGACAGCCCTCTACCACTTGAGCCACACAGCCAATTCAGACTTTTTTTCTAGGGATATGGTACTGAGGATTCAAGCCTAGGTTTCTTAATTTCTTTTCTTGTAAGTTGGAGGAGTTGACGTCTGGGCCTGGGTGCTGTCTCTGATCTCTTCAGCTCAAGTCTAGCACTCTACCACTTGAGCTACAGCGCCCCTTCAGGCTTTCTGGTGTTTCTTTGGAAATAACCATCTCAAAGAATCACCTGCCAAGGCTGGCTTTGGACCATGATCCTCAGCTCTCAGTCTCCTGAATAGCTAGGATGAGAGGTGCGAGTCACTGGTACCCAGCTTCCACTTTAAGTTTCTAAGTGGTGAATAGGAGATAATAGTCTCATGGGACCGTTTGTTTCTGGGATAGTTTGGAACCCAAATCCTCAGATTCCTGAGCAGGCAGGATGATAGACCTCAGATAAAAACACCTAAGCCGTGACAATTTGCTGTAAGGGGGTCTTTGCCTCCGCGTGGTAGAGTGCTAGCCCAAGAGGAAAATCAGCGCCTAGGCTCTGGGTTGAAGGTTCATGATGGAGAAAACTAAACCAAACCAATTGTCAGCCGGAGACAAGTCACTAGAGTTCAGTACATATATAAATTTGGCCCTGCCTTGGGGACATATCTGAGCCTCAACTTTCTCATCTGCACAATCATCATACTTGTGGAGCTCTAACAAGGACCAGATGGAAGAATACACCCCATGAAGGACTCAGCACATAACACCCTATGAAGGACTCAGCACCCAGCACCCCAGGAGGGACTCATCACATAGCTCTCTCCCACAAGCTGTCATTAGAATTCAGGTGCTTTCATCAGTATCACGATTCTTTTAGAAAAATGTCAAAAACCACAAAAGTTCACATCTAATGGTTTAGAGGGGTGGTTAATGGGGGGGGAGGGTCCTCAGCCTTGGGGATTGCACTCATAGGTTGAGGGTACTCTCCTAAGACCTTTTCCTCAACCCAAGAATTCTACCACTGTGAGCCTCAGCTCAGTGTCTCACAAACTTCCTGCCAGGGCTGAGTACTCAAACCACCAGTTTCAGAACTCATCCCTGAGCAGCTAGGGGTGAGCCAGCAGTGTATGGTTCCATGGATTTGGTTTGCAGCTGTTGACCTCTGGCTAAGTCAGGTTAGATGAGAGCCATCTGCTTCAGACTCCTGGCTTGCTCTGTCATGAGGTATTTGAAGTCCTGGCATTCTATAATTGCAGTCATAACTTTCTAACTTTTTTTGGTGCTTCAGTGACAGCACCACTTCTGGCTTTTTCTTTGCATGTGATAGTGTGGAAATGAACCCAGAGCTTCATACATACTAGCCAAACACACTACCACTGAGCCCCAGTAGTGACAAGTGTAGAAATAGATATTTTTGGTTTATATATATATATATATATATATATATATATATATATATATATATACATATGAAACAAGAGAGAGATGTCTGTATATTATTAAGTTATATATACTATTTTACTACCAATTATCAATTAATAAATTATTTCTTCCTTTATTTAGGTATCATGTTTGAATTCATAATAAAGTATTAATTGAAAATTAAGCAATGTACTACGATTATTTTGTATAATTTTATAATATAAATATATACTAAGTACTAATGTAATTGTTACTTTGACAACATTCCATTCTTATCGCTGTCTATCGGAATGCATTTTTAGGATCTCCTGACATTTGTAGGTGGCGGGGTTTTGAACCCCGGACCAATTTGCTGGTTTTGGTTATGGCTTCCCTGATAGCCCATCAAACTTCAGCAGTGCAAGGTCACGTACACTTTCCGGGCCCTGTCATTTAGACCCAAGATGGTCACAATTCAAAGGAAAAAACTATGTAAAACCACATTCTGGAACTTCCCAGTTTTATTCTTCTCCTTCTTTCACCCTCATTTTTTTGTCAGTTGTCAGACAGAAGTCTGAGTCTGTGCACTGTCCCTCAACTCTTCAGCTCAAGGCTATCGTTCTACCACTTGAGCCATAGCAACACTTCCAGCTTTTTTCTGCTTATGTGTTGTTGAGGAATCGAACTCAGGACCTTATGCATGGAAGGCAAGCACTATACTACTGAGCCACCTTCCCAACACTTCACCTTATTTTGCCACTCGAAAGATTTGAACTCAGGTCCTAGGATGAGCTGTGGGTCCAGAGGCTGCACCCCAGGCTAGAGTGATCAAGGCTGAGGCAGAGTTGCCACAAGCTGATTTCAAGGCCTGGGCCTGGCCAAAAAAATTAAAGCCCTGGCTTGGAATTTGCACAATTTTTCTGGCAGGCCTGGGATTTGAACTCGGTCTGGGGAACTCTGTGGCACTGTGGGGGAGGGGAAGCTCACCGTCTTTGAAGACAAGAATTTCAGACCAGCTTCAAGGGCCTCAATTCAAGCCCCATGATTGGAAAAATAATACTCATATATGAGATCTTTTTACATACATAGGTTTACTCCATTTATTACCCTTCTTTATTCATTGTTTATTTTATTTAGCATTATTACATATATAACATTTTTTCATTTATTATATCTTATCACATGGATATATTTGCATATGGATTATACATCATATTTAGACTTTATCAGAGAAGAAAAATTGTGTCAAAATTGGCTTCTTATTGCACATATAAACTTTTGGCATTGCTGGGATTTGAACTCACAGCCCACAATGCATAATTTATGAATGAGTCAGTTTTAGAACAAAAGCCTTTGACAAACTGAGCTGCCAGCCAGTTCTGAGGACCTGGGATTAAGCCATAGTAGTGGGATATATATATATATAGATAGATAGATAGATAGATAGATAGATAGATAGATAGATAGATAGATAGATAGATAGATAGATAGATAGATTGTTAGATATAGGCATAGATATAGAAAAATAGATATAGATAGATAGATAGATAGACATAGATAGATAGGTAGGTAGATAGATAGATAGATAGATAGATAGATAGATAGATAGATAGATAGATAGATAGATAGATAGATAGATAGATGTGTAGTTTGCTATATAGATGAGAGAGACAATGTGAGGATATTAAATTATATATATTGTGAATTATTAGTTATTAAATTAGGTCTCCATTTAATGCAGTATCATGGTTGAATACTTACTAAAGTATTAATGTAAAAGAAGTCAGTGTTCTTTAATTAGGAAAACCAAACCAGGGTGTTAGAATGGAAGACATAATAATCCAATAATTTTTGTGTGACATTCTATAAGAGAATCATGAACTAACTGTCAATTTAATTCTAACTTTTATAAATTCCATTAAGCCTTCCCATGGATAGGAATGATTTTCTCATGATCTCCCTCCATTTGTAGGTGGTGGTCCTGGCATTGCAACTCCAGGCCTGAGTAGTTTACTCAGAAATGCAAACCATTAGAATGACACTGTGAGGATTTCATATTGTCATGAGGAAAAATAGAACAAGAAGAAAAGAAACCCAAGTGTCAGTGGATCCTGTCTGTAATCCTAGCTCTTCAGGAGTCTGAGAAGTAGAGAATGACAATTTGAATTCAGTCGGGACAGGAAAGCCCAGGACAATCTTATTTCTAAGGGATTACAAGAATTAAAAATAAAACATGGCGGAGGCTGTTTCTCAAGGGCACTACCCTTGAGCAAAAGGAGCTCAGGGACAGTGCTTAGGCTCATAATATAACACCCAGACTTGCAAAAAAAACCAAAAAACACAAAAACAAAAAACAGTAACTCCATGTCTACCCATGTATGTATGAATGTATTTCTATCAGTGAAGATCTAGAGTCCCTATGTTGAAAGGCACACATCTAGGAAATTTGCTTTGAATAAAATGGCTTCATAGCACAGAGTGCTATCAAGACAGTGCATATTCCAGGGCTTCCCTCACTGTTCACAGTGTAGCCTAAGGGTTTCTGTGCACCTCAGGCTGCTGGAGGAAGTCTGCCTCACTGTTGGAACAGGCAGACAAAAGACCTCACTCTTGGGGCTGGGAAGGTGGCTCAGTGGTTAAAGCGCTTGCCTTGCATGCCTGAGGCCCTGGGTTCGATTCCTCAGCACCACATAAGCAAAAAGAAAAAAGCTGGAAGTGGCGCTGTGGCTCAAGTGGTAGAGCACTAGCTTTGAGCTGAAGAGCTGAGGGACAGTGCCCAAGCCCAGAGTTCAGGCCCCATGACCGGACCCAAAAAAAAAAAAAAAAAAAAAAAAAAAGACCTCACTCCTGTACAGCTGTGTAACAACAACTCCATCTGGGCCAAATAGTGAGGATGAGTGTGGGTGGGTTCTGAAGGCTAGGAGAAAAAGGCTTCCTTGTATCCAAAGCTCTTTCCCCAGTGCTCTGTTTGGGCAGGAAGCCTTCATTTGTGCCACCTCCTGTGGCATGCCAAGTTCCTTGTACTTATCCTGTCTTTGTTAGACTATGTCCCAGTGTTGAAACAAACTGCTACAATTAATTCAAGGGTCCTTCTGGCAGAAAACTAGAGAGCTGAACCGAATTAAAAGATTCCTAATTGGCAAAGTTGCCTCCTTAGGTTTCCAGAAGCTTGCTGAATCTAAGCACATGTGTAATACCACATTGATTCCTGTCATCTAGGGCTGATGAAGCTCATCAGGATTTGAAACCTTTGAGCTCCCCTAGTTGAGGCATGGATGGCTAGCTTTTGGGGTTGAACACAGGGCCTGGGTGCTGACCATGAGCTCAGAACCGAAGCTCATCGTTTTACCACAATTTGGTGTCACAGCTTCACTTCTGATCTCTCTCTCTCTCTCTCTCTCTCTCTCTCTCTCTCTCTCTCTCTCTCTCTCTCTCTCTCTCTCTCTCTCTCTCTCTCTCTCTCTCTCTCTCTCTCTCTCTCTCTCTCTCTCTCTCTCTCTCTCTCTCTCTCTCTCTTTGTGTGTGTGTGTGTGTGTGCATACATTTGTCCTGGAACTTGAATTCAAGACCTGAGCACTGTACCTGAGTTTCTCCTGTACCAGGATAGCAATCTACAACTTGAGCCTCAGGGCCACTTCAGGCTTTTTTTTTTAGTGATGTGATACTGAGGAATCAAAACCGAGGGATTCATACATGCAAAGCAGCCTAACCCCTCTTCTTCAGGTTTCTTTCTTTCTCTTCTTGTATGTTGGAGGAGTTGAAGTCTAGGCCTAGGTGCTGTCCTTCAGTTCTTCAGCTAAAACCAAGTGCGCTACCACTTTAGCTACAGCATTTCTTCAGGTTTTTGTTGGGTCGCTAGAGAGTAGCGTCCATCTCAAGAATTTCCTGCCCAGACTGGCTTTGGACCCTGATCCTCAGCTCTTAGGCTCCTGAGTATCTAGGAGGACAGGCGTGAGTTAGTGGTGCCCAGCTTCCACTTCAAGTTTCTAAGTGGTGAATAGGAGATAATATTCTCATGGGACACTTTGTGTCTGGGATAGTTTGGAACCCAGATTCTCAGATCTCAGCTTCTTGAGTAGGCAGGGTGACAGACCTCAGCTACAGACTCATAGATCATAACACTCTGTTACAAGAGAGTCCTTGGCTCCACGTGGGAAGGTATTAGCCATGAGCCAACAAGAAAGTGTCGTGTGCCTAGGCCCTGAGTTCAAGGTTCACGACTGAGAAAAATAAACAATTTTCTGCAGAAGACAACTCACTAGATTTCAGTACATACATAATTTTGGTGAGGCTCAAGTTTCTCATCTGCACCATCATCTTACTTGTGGAGCTCTTACAAGGACCAGATGAAAGAATGAACCCCATGAAGGACTCAGCACACAACTCATGAAGGACTCATCACATAGCTGCATACCACACACAGTCATTAGAATTAGGGTGCTTTCTTTGGTTTCAGCATTCTTTCAGAAACACGTCACAAACCACACAAAATTCACATCTAATGATTTCGAGGGATGGGTTTTTTTGGGAGGGCTGGGAGTCAGCCACAGGGAATGCACTGGAAGGTTGGAGGTACTGTTCTAAGATCTTTTGCTCAAGGCTAGAGCTCTACCACTGTGAGCCACAGCTCAGAGTTTTGCAGACTTCTTGCAAGGGCTGGGTTTTAAACCCACTAGTGTGAGATCTCAGCCCCTGAATATCTTGGATGACAGGGCTGAGTGAACTAGCAGCATCTGGCTCCGTTGGGCTGGGTAGCAGTGATTTACTTCTGGCTGTCAGTTTAATGTCAGCTGTCAGCACCAGACTCCTGGTTTGCTCGGTGATGAGGTATTTGAAGTCCTATCCTTATACCATTGCAGTTAGAACATTCTATTTTCTTTTATTTGGTGCCACTCCTGGGTCTTGAGTAAGGGTCTAGACATAGTCCCGATTTTTCTGTGCATGCTGTAGTGAGGAATCGAACCCAGGGCTTTGTACGTACTAGGCAAGCACCCAACCATTGAGCCCCGGGAGTGACAAGAGTATGAACAGATAAATGTGTAGATTGGTTGACAGATAAATGGATGTATATGTGTACAACAAGAGAGAGATGTCTGTATACTATGTAACTGCAAATAAAATATTACTACCAATTATCATGATTGAATATATAATAAAATACTAATTGAAAATTTAATCAATGTAGTATAATTGTTGTGTATAATTTTATAATAAAATCGTACACTAACTACTAATTTAATTGTTACTTTTATAACATTCCATTCCTATGGATGCATATGGGAATGGGTGTCTTAGAATCTCCCACCATTCATTAGTGGCAGTCATGGGATTCGACCTCCAGACCTAATTTGCCGGTTTTGGCTATGGCTTCCTTAATAGCTGCCAAACATCTGCAATGCAAGGTCATGTACACTTTCTGGGCCTTGGCATTTAGACCCAGGATGGTTACAATACAAAGGAAATAAAAAGGTAAAACTACTTTCTTGAACTTCTCAGTATTATGCTTCTCCCTTTTATTTTTTATATTTTTTGTCTGTCCCGAGATTTGAACTCAGGTCCTAGGATCCCAGTGCTGGCAGTGGCAGAGATACCAAGACCTGACTTCAATCCCCGTACATGGCAATAATAATAATAATAATAATAATAATAATAATAATAATAATAATAATAATAATAATAATAATAATAATAATTAGACCCTGGCTTGAATTTGCACAATATTTCTGGTAGGCATGGTATTTGAATTCAGGGTCTGGGTAACTCTGTGACAATGTGGGTGAAGGGGAATGGCTCACTGTCCTTGAAGACAAGAAATTCAGA
This sequence comes from Dipodomys merriami, assembly GCF_024711535.1. Classification (NCBI taxonomy): domain Eukaryota; kingdom Metazoa; phylum Chordata; class Mammalia; order Rodentia; family Heteromyidae; genus Dipodomys; species Dipodomys merriami. Next base: position 60,270 of record NW_027206600.1, read on the forward strand.
CCAGTTCCTAGGACCTGAATTGAAGCCCCAGCACTGGAAAAAAAATGTTCCTTTATGAGATCTATTTACATACATGGGTTTACTTCATTGACATTTATTACCCTTATTTATTTAGTATTATTACACATATAACACTCCTTTTAGTATATCATACCACATAGGATATATTTTATACATCATACTGAGACCAAGGACTTTCTCAGAGAAGGAAAACAATGTGTCAAAATTGGCTTCTTACTACAAAGAATCAATTTTTGGCCATCCTGGGATGTCAACTCACAGACTACAATGCCCAATCCATAAATGGGGTCACAGTCTTAGCAGACCAGACTCTGACAAACTGAGCTGCCAGGAAGCTCAGAGGACCTATGATCAAGCCACACTATTCCCATGGGACTAGTGGGGCTTGATCGTAGGTATGATTATATATGTATATTTATATATATGTAAATATACATATCTAGTATATATATGTATATTTATCTATAAATATACATATATATATATGTATGTTGATAGATGTGTAGATTGAGATATATATATATGTATATATATACATATATATATATAGAGAGAGGGACTGTGAGGATATTAAATTATATATATTATTACCAATTATTAGCTATTAAATTATGTTTCCATTTACTGAAGTATCCTGGTTGAATACATATGAAAGCATTAATTAAAAATTAGTCAATATCCTTAATCATACCATCATGATAGAATGGATGATATAAATCCAAAACTTATTCTGTGGCATTCTAAAATAGAATCATGAAGCAACTGCACATTTAAGTATTACTTTTATAACATTCCATTAGCATTCACATGAACAGGAATGAGTTTGTCAGGATCTCCCTCCATTTGTGGGTGGCAGACCTAGCATTGCAACTCCAAGCCTGAGTGGTTTAATTTGAATGCAAACCATTGGAATGACACCGTGAAGATTTCAGATTGTTATGATTAAAAAGAAGAAGAACAAGAAGAAAAGAAAGCAAGTTGTCAGTGACTCCTGCCTGTAATCCTAGCTCCTTAGGAGGCTGAGGTGTAAAGAATGCCAATTTCAATTCAGCCTGGGTGGGAAAGTCCATGATACCCTTCTTTCTAAGAGGTCACATGAAAAAGAAAAACCAAGGGTAGAGTGCTACACTTGAGCAAAAGGAGCTCAGGGACAGAACCTAGGCTCATAGTACAACCACAGATCTGCCAAAATATAGGAGGCAATAACTCCTTGTATCTTTGTATGGATGATGAGCATTCAGCAGGTTGCCCATGCCAAGGCACCCAACCTGGGCAAGCTGGGACAAGCCCTCAGAGAGTACTAAGTCTGAGCGGGCAACTTGAACAAAGCATCCTTCTCTGCCATTTAAAAAAACGGAAGCCTTATGTTCTGGCCGAGGTGTCCCATTGGGACACCTAGAAGCCAGAGAGTGCCTCCAGGGAGACAACGGTTCTAGGCTATAGGAGCGGTCAAAAGTTCTGGCTTCAAATTCTCTATCCCTCTGTATGATGTGAGCCTAGAACTCCGGGGCCTGGTGGCTATCACTCATTTATCATTCCTCATTGCCAAGTCGCAGGCTGGTCCCAAATTGGCTAAGATATGAAATAGTCAGCGATTTCTACAATGAAAGGGATAAGTTAATAAACCCCACCCTCATAACTCCCATGAGAAGTGAGCCTTGGTTTGTGGGTTGTGTATGTGGCTTAGTGGTAGAGTGCTTACATAGCATGCATGCATGAAGCCTTGGGTTCTATTCCTCAGTGCCACAGAAACAGAAAAAGCCAAAAGTGGCACTAGGGCTTAAGTGGTCGTGTGCTAGCCTTGAGCAAAATAAGCTCAGGAACATGTCCACACCCTGAGTTCAAGCCCCAAGACTGGCAAAACAAAAGTCAGCTTGGTGAGATATATTGTTCTGGGACTCAGAGGAGGTCCGATGTTATAGGTAAGAGGTAGGGTAGAGGGCAGGTCCTGGGGGCTCACCCCTGTAATCTTAGCTACTTAGGAGGCTGAGATTTGAGGATGACAATTGCAAGCAACCAAGTCTATATGAGACACTTTCCTCCAATTAAACACCCCAAAATCCAGAAGTAGAGCTTGTGGTTCAAGTAGAGCGCTAGCCTTGAGCACAAAGGCTCAGGGATAGAATAGCATCCAGGCACACACATGCACACACACACACACACACACACACACACACACACACATCAAGATAGAGCATTTGCCAGTCAGGCTACACAAGTTCCATCTCTAGAAACTTAATACTAAAAAAAAAAAAAAAGAGAGGGAGATTGCTCCACGAGGTGATATAACCAGTGCCAAAATTCCACAGGAGTTCTAAGATGTGAAAGAGGACAGAGAGCCGCAGGCAGAAGGTCCAGCATGGGCAACAGTCCTGAGGTGTGGTTAAGAGCAGGTGGTGTGGGTGGAATGAAGGTTTTGTGGCTTCAGACAAGTCTGGTAGGCCATTCAAGGCTGTGTCAAGGTTTGTACTTGAGTCACATGTAGAGCAGAGGTTGGGATCCCAGAATGGGGTCCAGGGGGAAGATTAGCTTGTCTTTTCACCATGGACCCCAGCCATTTCCTATAGCTGGCAGCCTATTTTTCATAGCTCCTGACCCTCAGGCCTCCTTTGCATGGAGGATTCAAGGCAAATGCAGGGAAGAACATTTGCTTAAGAAAAGCTTCTAGGGACTGGGAAGGTGTCCCAGTGGTAGAGTGGTTGCCTTGCATGCCTGAGGCTCTGGGTTTGATTCCTCAGTACCACATAAGCAAAAAAGAAAAAGGCTGGAAGTAGTGCTGTGGCTCACGTGGTAGAGCGCTAGCTTTGAGCTGAAGAGCTGAGGGACAGCACCCAGGCCCAGAGTTCAGGCCCAACGACTGGACTCCCCCCACTCAAAAAAAGAAAAGCTTCTAGCCTAATGCCACTAGTGGCACAACCCCTGTAAATACTAGCTACTCAGGAGACAGAGATCAGAGGGAGGAAAGTTACTAAGACTCTTCTTGCCGATGAACTACCAAAAGCCAGAAATGGAGCTGTAGCTCAAGTGATAGAGTCCCAGCATTGAGGGAAAAATTAAGAGAAAAATCCCAGACCCTGAATTCAAGCCCCAGTACTGGCACCTAAAAAAATAAAGAAAAGCTTTCAGGAGCTCCTAGTCCACTGTAGTGAAACTCCAGATCAGCCTAGCACCGGTGGCTCACACCTGTCCTCCAAGCTCCTCAGGAGGCTGAGACCTGAGGATCACGGTTCAAAGCCAGCCCAGGCCAGAAAGTCCAGGAGACTCTGATCTCCATGGAACCTCCCAAAAACTGGAAGTGGCGCTGTGGCTCAAGTGGTAAGCTGAAAAGCTGGTGGACAGCGCCCAGACCCAGAGTTCAAGCCTCATGAACAGCACCTGGCCTGAATGGGCCTCACTCTGTGGCAGAGTACTTTCCAGTGTGCCCCTGAGGGTCTCCCAATGTCTAGGTGTCCTACCAGTCTTCAGAGCAGCCTCTTTGGAGGTCTTTTCCTACAGAATAGGCCACAGTATCAGAGAAAGGTCAAGCCTTGGGGCACGGAGGTCTTCGGTCGAGTCATCAGAATGGCATCTGTCAAAGGTGCAGTGCGGATCTGAGCAGGAAATCGACATCTCATTCCAGGGTTCTAGGCCAACAGGGGCAGGAGCTGCAAGATGGTACAGCAGGTAATGCCCACTCACGCAAGTATCACAAAAGTGTGAATCTGTCAGGCACACGTTTGAAGGGGGTTGAGTTGGGCTCATGAAAGACTTGTAGGCTCAGGAATCCACAGGTGGCTGGCTGCTGCTTGTAGCAGTCACTACCCCTGGAGTCCCAGGGCTTGGAGCCCTGCTTTCCTCACCAGAGCTCGGGGGCAGATGAAGGTCTGCAATCGTGGGCCAACTACAAAGGAGCATCCATAGTGTCCTTCTGTTGGTCCTGTGGCCCCATGCATGGATGGAGGGGCAGGTCCCATGGAACTTACTGCCATAACCCAGACCCCTCAGCCCAAGAAGGACTTAGGGAGAAACAACTTGATCTGCCTTGAGAGTTTACTATGATTATGCCTCAGGACTGACCACAGTTCTACCTCAGCTCAAAATTAACACCTCTGTGTGTGTGTGTGTGTGTGTGTGTGTGTGTGTGTGTGTGTGTGTGTGTGTGTGTGTGTGTGTGTGTGTGTGTGCATGCGCGTGTGCATGCATGTGTGTGTGCACATTTTGGTACAGGGTTTTAACTCAGGGCCCGGGCTCTGTCCCTGAGTTTTTTTCATTGAGGGCTAGCACTCTACCACTTGAGCCACAGCTTTTCTTCCAGCTTTCTGTGATTATTTGCAGAAGAGATTCTCATAGACTTTTCTAGCTGGGCTGCCACTGAATGGCAATCCTCATATCTCAGCCTCTGAGGAGATAGGAATATGAGAGAATGAGCTGTTAGTATCTAACCGGCCACACTTTCCTTCTTGGATAAAACAGAGTACTTGTCTGTCCCAGCCAAGCACCCATGTATAGCTACCCCTGCAACCCAGGATTCAGACAAAACATACCCTCCCCTGAGGACAAAGAAATGGGATCAGGTTTGAGCTTTAGGTTCTCCACACAGTCAGGGGTTGCTAGGAGCTGATGTAGAGGTCAAAGTTCTAGGCCAGGGCAAGTAGACAGCTGTTAGAACAGAAGAGCATATGAAAAGACTTCCTTGAAGCTGGGTGCCAGTGGCTCATGCCTATAATCCTAGCTATTCAAGGCTGACACCTGAGGATCAATCAAGATTCAAAGTTAGCCTGGGTACACTCTTATCTCCAATGAATCATCAAAAAGCTGGGAAGCCGAGCTACACTAGTTCACATGGTACAGCACCAACCTTGTGCAAACAAGCTAAAGGATAGCACCTAGGCTCTGAGTTCAAGCCCCGGTAAACACACAGAGTAACATCTTTAGCAGGTGCCAATGTCTCATACAGCTATCCAGCTACTCAATAGGCTGAGCTCTTAGGATGGCAGCTTGAAGCCAGCCCAGGCAAAAAAAGTCCTAAAAAAGATGAAAGGTGAGCTGTCATTCAAGTGGTACAGTGTTAGCTCAGGAACAGTGCCTAGGCCCTGAGTTCCAGCTCTGAGATTTTGGTTTTTTTTTTTTGGGGGGGGGGTCCAGTCATGGGGCCTGAACTCTGGGTCTGGGCACTGTCCCTCAGCTCTTCAGCTCAAGGCTAGCCCTCTACCACTTGAGCCACAGCGTCATTTCCGGCTTTTTCCTTTTTGCTTATGTGGTGCTTAGGAATTGAACCCAGGGCCTCAGGCATGCAAGGCAAGTGCTCTACCACTGAGACACCTTCCCAGCCCTCTGAGATTTTTTGTTAAATAGAAACTCTTTGCCATCCCCAACCCCACAGGCCATAAATCCAGATTTCGGTCATCCTAGATCTCACTTCCATTCCTGCTACTTCCACAGAACTGCCACAAGTAGCCGATGTGTGGCTAGCACTGGGCTAAGAATTGAACTTACACAAGGGGGATATAACCAGGTCAAGGCTAATGTCCCAGAACATTGAGGTACTGGCCATCCCAGTCTCTCACCCCCTCTACCCTGACCCTGGAATCTAGTCTGTGCCTCTGTATTATTGTTATCCGGAATTGTTTAGAAGGACCTGAGAGACCCAGCTGGGTGGGGGAAGATAGACTTTCCTGTGATAAGTTACATTTACATTTCCTAGACACCAATGGATACTTCCAGGACAACTTGGCCTTACCTTCCATGTAGCCCCAGATCCTCCTTGTTTGGGCAGCCTTCAGTCAGCTATCAGGCTGAAGTTGGCCAGAGCCATTGGCAATCACCCTTCCCCCACTCCACTGCCAGCCTGCTAAGATGGACATGCATCCAGAGGCTCAGCTGAGGAAAAGGAAAGGACATGGCATGACTGAGCCCCTCCCTTCCAGGGGCAGGGGAGAACCTATGCCAGCTGGCCATGCTGATCCAGAATCCTCTGGAGGCGGCCAAAGTTATGGACAGCCAGACTTGGGCCCCAACAAAAAGCTAGAATATACAGGTCTTTGCCAATTTAGGACTCATTGTAGACCCAGATAGGGGGCTAAAGGCAGGGTGCCATGGAGGAGGGGCTCCCTCTGAAATCAGGAAGAGGCAGACAGGTGCCCAGGAAGGGGACAGAGAAAGATGAGGGAAAAATACACACAGACACACAGACACACAGACACAGACACAGACACACGCACACACACACACACACACACACACACACACACACACACACACACACACACACACAGGAGTAGCCCAAGGCCTCAGCAGTCCCTGAGCACCTGAACATCTCAACCCCTGAGAAGATAGCATTACGATCCTCAGACCAACTGTAGACAAAATTCTGAGTATCTCTGAAATGGCTCATAACATAGCATGGCATTTCCTACTGTACACAATGCTATGCAGAAAATTCAGCTACCTTATTTTTGGTTGTTGGTCATGGGGTTTGAACTTTGGGCCTTCACACAGTCCTTTAGCTCTTCAGCTAAAGGTGCGTGCTCTACCACTGGAGCCATAGCACCACTTCCGGTTATCTGGTGGTTCAAAGCCACCCTAAGCTGGCTTTGATCCGCAATCCTCAGATCTCAGTCTGGTGAGTAGCTAGGATTACAGTTGTGAGCCAATGGCAGCACCTGGCTTCAGTTACCTTCTTATACCCAGGGGAAACCCAACTTGTCAGGCTACAAGTCACATGCAATCCTTCGCTTCAGACTTTGACACCAGCACCCAAAACCATACTTCCATGGATGGAGAGAATAAAATTGACACTACCCTCCCATCCCTGCTCACATTCACTCCACTCCCTGCCTAAGACAGGCCACAACCTCTGGAGTTCTTGGTAAGGCAATGCCCACCCTTCTGTGATTTTACACTCGGGCAAAACAGGGGAGATCTTAGAAATTTCTGTACATTGAGGCCAGCACCTGTTCTCCCAACCACAGCACCCCCACTCCTTCACCATCTCTTACAGGCAAGGGGTGTCTTTCTGGGTTTTTTGTTGTTGAGGGGCTTGAACTCAAGGCTTGGATACTGTCTTCAATGATGATTTTTACTCAAGGCCAGTGCTCTACCATTTGAGCCATGGAAACACTTCCAGTTGGAGACTGGAGATGAGACTCTCATGGGACTTTCCTGCCTGGGCTGGGAAACAGGATCCTCTGGATCTCAGTCTCCCAAATAGCCAGGATGACAGGTGTGAGACACCAGCCCAGGGCTTATGGTGTCTCATTCTTTAGAATTTCCTCCTAGTCCTCCTCTAGACACAACCACCGAGATACTCCTCTACCATCCTCAGGGAAAGCAAAGGGAAGCTTGGAATCTGGGTAGGGACATATGCATTAAAGGGTCCCCTCCACATCTCTACCCCTCTCTAATTCCCATGTGCCTCCTGTGGATGGCCTGGTCATCTGGAGCAGATCAGACCCACTAGGACTCTGGGGCCTGCCTGTATCCCCCTGCCCCACCCAACAGGGACCTGAGTATTTCTTGGGCCAGCTGCTTCATGTCCTGGTGGAATATGTTGGGAGGGTTGCTGATAACCTGGTCCAGGTGTTCAGGGCAGAAGGAGTGTCCAGTTCCCTTGTCAATGAAGGAGACACAAAGCATGGATGGATCTACTAAGAATTACAGGGCATAGCCATCCACCCATCACCAAGGTCCCTTTGAGAGCTGTTTTATGTTGACAGTCCTGGGGCTTGATCTCGAGGCCTGAGTGCTGTGTTGGAGCTTCTTTTCCTGGAGGTGAGCGCTCTTCCACCTGAGGCAAGGTGCCACTTCCGACTTTTTTCTGTGTATGTGGGACATAGGAATGGAATCAAGGGTTTCCTGTGTGCTTAGCGAGCCCAATACTGCTAAGACACAATTCCAACCTTGGATAGCTGTTTTCCTGTGACCCCTTGACCCTGTCTCGGGACAGTCTTGCACATCTGTACTGAGTTTCTCATCAGCAGCCATGGCTGGAAATGATCATGCTCAGCTATGTTGTCCTATATCTACAGTTTCTTTGCAATCTGTGCTTCCTGTCTGCTCCTCCTTGTTAAGTAAGATCCCCTTTCAAGTTCTACTTCTAAGAAGCCCACTGCAATTGTCCTGGCAGAGAGGGATCTTCATTCTGCAGGCTGCTGGCCTTGTCACGCTCTGCCTTCTGGCTGGTGTGGATTGAGAGTGCATGAAGGAGAAGGCCTGGCTTCCACCACCCACTTTTTGAAGGCTCTCATACACTACCCTGGGACCGCTGCTGTACCATACTTCATGAGAGGTCACTCGAGGCCCAGGCAGTATGGGGCAACAAGATGGGGCCATATTTTTGTGTGGGCTTGAACTCAGGATCTGGGAACTCTCTCTCTCTCTGTGAGTTTTCGTGCTCAAGGCTGCTGCTCTACCACTTGAGCCACAGCTCCACATCTGGCTTCTTGGTGCTTCCATGGAGAGAAATGTCTCTCTGGCTTTCTAGCTTATGTCTGGCTTTGATCTTTGATCCTCAGATCTCTGCCTCCCAAGTCACCAGGATGTCAGGCTTGAGCCTGAGCCAGAGGTGATGGGCACCAGAACCTTTCTTTTGAGTTTCTGTTTATCTCGTGTCAACTAGCAAGCCCCAGTTAAAATAGTCAATTTCAGGGGTTCAAGTTTGTCTCCTAGATCAGTTAATCCAAGGAGATAAAGTCTCTTTGGAAAAGGCTACTTTGAATTGAATTGGCATAGGTGAGTGTCTGTGTGTGTGTGTGTGTGTGTGTGTGAGAGAGAGAGAGAGAGAGAGAGAGAGAGAGAGAGAGAGAGAGAGAGAGAGAGAGAGAGAGAGAGAGAGAGAGAGAGAGAGAGAGAGAGAGAGAGAGAGAGAGAGAGAGAGAGAGAGGGTTTGTTTCAGGGATACCTACCCCCATCTCTGCGGTGCCTCATCCTCCAATTGGTGAGTCCATCCTGGATCCCCACCCCAAGGAAGGTGGGTAGGGAGAGTACGTAAGTTCACATCGAGTGGAATGATCTGAATTTTATCCTGCAACTGAAGCCTGGAGAGATAATGGAGAGAAGGAGAGGTTTAGAGGAACATCAAAAGAAGCCTCTTATCTTTGGCTACAAGTACCAGAGAGAAGACTGAATCCATCCTTCTTGGTAGTAAGATAACACGTGCCCACTATTCCTTTATTCTATTTTATTTCTGTGAGTCCTAGGTCTTGGATTCAGGGCCTGAGTGTCATCCCTGAGTTTCTTTTTCTCAAGGCTGAGGATCTACCACTTGAGCCACAGCACCACATCTGGCTTTTTTGTGTATGGGGGGAGGTTTTTAATGGGACATAAGAATCTGACAGACTCTTCTGCCCAGGCAGGTCCTGAGTCACAACCATCAGACCTCAGCCTCTGAATAACCAGGATGACAGGTGGGAGCCACCAGCACCTGACTGCCACCATCCATTTATATTCCCCTAGGGCCAGTTCTGGGCCACCCACATTGCACCCCCTTTGTTGTGAGTGGGAAGCCGACATGGGTGTGTTTTATACTTCAACAGCCTACCTACCTGTGAGCATTGTTCCAGGTCAGTCTGACGGCAGCTTCCTCCTTATTGACAGCAATGACTTGGCTCTGTCACAAGAACAAATGTCCCCCAAGAGGTGTCAGGCCTAGGGTCTTTCCTCTGCATACTGCCCCTCCACCCCAAAATAACACACTCCAGCAAAGTGAAGTAGACATAAAGTGGATTCATTTTCTTATAACCAGGATCTGGCGAGATAAGCGGTGGTGAGGATCAGAGGCCCTGGATCGTGCTGGGTGGGAGGACAATGTGATGCCTCCGTATACACTTTCCTTTAACTGTCTTAGCAGAGGGTAGTGGGGAAGGACTCACGGGAGAGACGGACGATGAATATCCGACACAGTCTAACCCGGGCACGGTGGGGCTTACTTCAGGGAGGTAGTTCAATAGGCTGAGGAGACAGCTCCTGACCTACAGCCAACCTCCAGAATGGGAGGACCACCTTGAGTCCAGCCACATGGGGACCCTGGGCCACCTCCTCCAGCACCCATTCAACCAGTTCCTATGTGAGAGAGATAGGTAGGGAGAGAGACAGAGACAGAGACAGAGAGTCAGAAAATGTGTGAGAGATAGAAAGAAAGAAAGAAAAAAAGAAAGAAAGAAAGAAAGAAAGAAAGAAAGAAAGAAAGAAAGAAAGAAAGAAAGAAAGAAAAAAGAAACAAGAAAGAAAGAAAGGAAGGAAGGAAGAAAGAAAGAGATAGAAAGAAAGAAAGAAAGAAAGAAAGAAAGAAAGAAAGAAAGAAAGAAAGAAAGAAAGAAAGGAAGAAAGAGATAGAAAGAAAGAAAGAAAGAAAGAAAGAAAGAAAGAAATAGATAGAAAGAAAGAAAGAAAGAAAGAAAGAAAGAAAGAAAGAAAGAAAGAAAGAAAGAAAGAAAGAAAGAAAGAAAGGAAGAAAATCCGAATTACACTTTAGCCAGGTGTCGGTGGCACAGGACTATAATGCTAACTACACAGGGGGCTGAAATATGAGGATCATGGTTCATAGCCAGCCCAGGCAGCAACGTCTGTGAGACTCTTATCTTCAAAGAACCACCAGAAAATTGGATGTGATGCTGTGGCTTAAATGGTAGAGGCTAGCCTTTATCTGAAGAGCTCGGGGACTGTGCCCAGGTCCAGAGTTCAAGCCTCACAACTGACAAGAAGTGGACTTGCCACCACAAGTAGTGGACTGAATAACACCCACTGTCCTAGGGAACATGGCAGAGAAGTCAGGCCGAGCTTGCTGTCAGCTAGAGGTCATGAGTAGGTCACCTAGCGTCTCCATGCCTCGTTTTCCCCAGCTGCAAAACTGAGCACAGTGAAGGATCCCCTTCCTCATGGTGATAGGGTAAGGATGAAAGAGAGCCATGTTTTGTTTCATAATCCCGTACTAGCACGATAAATAACAGGCCCCATCTGAGCACTTTCTGGGTATCTTCCTGTCATATGCTCACAGAATTGTCAAGAACCATATCTGACAGCCTCTCCCTCTATGCCTGGCTCTGCCCCAGAGATCCCTCTGTATTAATTCCTTGTTTCCTCACAACTGTCTCAGAAGGAGACTGAGGACCAATGGTCGAGGCCCAACCCAGAGCTTCACCTTAGGTCAAGAATCGGCTGCCATGGACTGAGTTTGGGACAATCCATCTAAACCAATGACTGAGCGTGGCGCTACATGTCTAGCATTCCAACAAAAGAGGAGCAGACCTGCTGGCACATGCCTGTCACAGATAGAAGGGCTGCGATCCAACCCAGCCTGAGCATATATTATCTATTTCAGAAATGTCCAAGACATAAAGGCTTACCTCACATGGTAGAAGACCTGACTGGCAAGCCTAAGGCATTGAGTACAAACCCTAATATACCAAAAAAAAATCAGAGGCCTTGTGCCAGAGGCTCATGCATGTAATTCTAGCTACTCAGGATACTGAAATCTGAAGATTACAGGTCAAGATTTAAAATAGGGTTGGCTTCACCCATGAATCGTCATTATGAGAAGACCCAGACTCTGACCCATACCAGTGCACTCCATACTAACAGGGCTCACATCCTTACTAAGGGCTGGCTATGCTGTCTGTCCCCCTGGGGAGTCACCCTCTGTGGGCCCCACCCCCAGGTCCTCCTAAGCTCTCTTTGCCACCAACCAGGCCTAAGGGAGTAGACATCTCCAGGGAACACAGATCCTTTGGTCTTATAATTTAATTGTGCTGAGTTCCCTTCTAGTGTTCCACCCTTCCAGGCCCCTAAACCTCGGCCCATGCATCCCCCAAAGATAGCATTTATAAGTTACCAAAGGGTCCAGCACTCCGTGTTACAACCTACTTCTACACACACACACACACACACACACACACACACACACACACACACAAACACACACACACACACACACACACAAAGCCGGCACGGGTGGCTCATGTCTGTCATCCTAGCTACTCAGGAGGCTGAGATCTGAGGATCATGGTTCAAAGCCTGCCCATGCAGGAAAGTCTGTGTGGCTCCTATCTACAGTGAACCACCAAATAGCCAGAGGTGGAGCTGTGACTCAAGTGTCAGAGCACTAGCTTTGAGCACAATAGCTCAGGAACAGCACCTAGGCCCTGAGTTCAAGGCCCAGTTCTACCTCCAAACACACATACAGACACAGACACAGACACACACACAGACACAGACACACACACAGCCTAAAGCTTAAGTAGTCTCTGAGAAGAGAACCATGAATTCCTTCCATTAGGATCACATCCCACCCCCGAGAATGTGGCACTCCCGACTTCAGACCCACTGTAGACAAAACATTAAGCTTCTCACATACCTCCAATGTCTCATAGCCCAGTATGGCATTTCCTACTGTACACACTGCTATGCGGAAAACTTAGTCACTTCTTTTTTGTTGTTGTTGATCATGGGATTTGAACTCTGGGCCAGGGCACTGTCCCTCAGTTTTTCAGCTGAAGGTGAGCACTCTCCCACTTGAGCAACAGAGCCTATTCTCTGGTGGTCCATTGGACATCAAGTCTCGCAGAACTTTTCTGCCCAAGCTGGCTTTAAACCGTGATCCTCAGATCTCAGGTCCTGAGTAACTAGGATGACAGCCATGAGTTACTGGCAGCCAGCCAAAGATACTTTTCCATGCCTTTCATCCTATCTCTTCAGGAGACTGAGATCTGAGGACTGCAGTTGGATGCAACCCTTCGCCGCAAAATCCATGAGAATTCTTTATGTCCAATTAAACACTCAAAAAAGTTGTAAGTGGAGCTGTGGCTCAAATGTAGACTGCTAGCTTTTAGCATCAAAGACATGGGATAGGACCCAGTCTCTAATTTCAAGCTTTTTGTAGCAAAGACCCACCGAAGAAAAGGAAGCAGATGGGCACAGCAGAGCTCAAAGCTCACACATATACTCAAGACTCCCAGAACAGACCCAATCCTGCTCTGATTCTCTAGATTCTATGTCCTACATCATGGCAGTCTTAGATGGGACTGACCATGCACCAAGTTAGGACGTTCAAGTACAATCTCATACTGAGGATCCCTGACCTATCAGAGACTCAGGATCTCTCACTGTCCTGCATTGACACTGAGCAGTGAGGTGAGGTCTAGTTATCCAACCACAGGATGTGGGAATAAAAGGATTTCGCAGCCAAGGGAAGCAGATGGGAGGGCTCTATGTCCATCTCTCTCGGGAAGGAGAAAAGGGCTGATCCATCCCAGCAATGTTCCTGGGTTGTGAGTATTCTCAATAACAACCCTGCTCAGAGCCCAGGGTCTCTGGTTTTCCCACCAGCCTCTACTCAAGCCTGGCCCACCTTCAGTTGGCCCTCTCTGAATGCCAAATCTGCCATCTAGACTAAAGGCTGAGCCAGAAGAGAGACCCACCTCTGCCTCTGAGAATGGCAGTCAAGAGGTCTTAGTGCCCCCTAGAGGAAGTCTCGGGGCTACATGGGTCCCGACTCCCGCCCTCATTTCCTGTCTGTCCTGTGCCATTGGCAAACTTACCTCTGTCTCTGGTAGAGGAATGAACACCAGGGTAGTTGTAAAACCTAACTCTGAAATCCTTACCCAAAAGACCACCAGAGACCGTCACCAATGTAAAAGCAAAAGAGTCTTTATTGGAAGCTTGATCTTGGTCCCCCCAGTGTACATGGCAGCAGCCCATGATGCTGAGAGGCCCCAAGCCCATGGTTACAACACTTCTTATACACTTTTTTAGGGAAGGTAGGGCTTCACATACATCATAATTTCTTGTAACAAATCACTACAAACCCCAGGAAAATCACAAAACGACTTTATAGTATGATTGGCACACTACAAAGTGGGAAAGGACCAGAAACAAGTTGTTGGTTAGATCAAGGGGGCCTACGTTCTTTAAACTGGTTGGCTTGCACCACAGAAGAGTCTCAAGAGGATACATGCTAAACTGCAGAGTTCCTTTTTTAAACAAACACCACCTGTGGCCTGACTGCAGCGTCACCAAGCACTCCAGCACCTGCCTGCCTGCGGTTTTCCCAAGGATTGTTTATGTTCCTAGTCCCCTGGGAATTGCTTCTTCTGTTCATTCTCAGGTCGGGTTCATGGTCAGCTGCATAACTCATACCTCAGAATATGCTCGCTAGCTCAAGATGAAGTCACCCAGGCCTCAGTCTTCTCAGTGTCATCTTCAGATTGAGCCCTGGAATGTTCATGTCTCCAAGGATGTACTGCACAGGCATCCTGTGGCAGATGCCAGCCAGGTGGTCAATGGTGAACTCAAGGTGGCAGGACTTTTAAAAGCCATGTGGTTGGGTAGAAGGCTCTATCACTGATGGTCGAAGTTGTCAGGCGAGGTCATGGCTCCAATGTCCTGACACACCTGACCTGGGATCATCCTCCTTCTTCATCTTCCTTGCCTCCCCCCGCCTTGACACTCCTTCACCCCAAAACCTCCCTAGATCTTGGACCAGAAAAGAAACTTATTGGGGCTGGGGATGTTTGACACCTGGTGACACAGCCTGAGCCTTAGGGTCTACCTGAGGCTGCTTCCCTCTGCAGTCGGTGACCACAAAGTTCCTGGATGTCATAAAGTTGCTGAGGGGTCATTGGCTTGGTCCTACATACTGTCTTTAAGCTCTGAAACTGTCCCCATAGATATTGTGAATGGTTGGCTCCCTTGATTCAGGGACTCCAAACCAAGGCTCACATGCTCCCTTCTTCCCTTCCTTTCTTCTTTTTCTCCCAACGTCCTCCTCTCTCTTTCCTTTCTTTCTCTGACTCTTGGGCCTTGAACTCAGAGCCTAGGTGCTGCCCCTGGGTCTTTGTGCTTAAGACCAGTGGACTAAGGCTTGACCCTCACATCCACTTCTGGCATCTTCTTTTTGGTAGTTAGTTGGAGATAAGAGTCTTACAGGCTTTCCTGCTCAGAACTTAAGCCTCGATCTTCCCATCTTAGCCTCCTAAGTAGCTAGGATGACAGGCATGATGCACAGGCATCCAGCTCAAACCAAGGTTTCTTCATGTGTTGTGGAACCAGCACTGGAAATTTTCATCATCTGTGACCTATCCCCCCCACCCCGAGCTTGGCGCACACTGTAACTCTTTGTTGGATAAATAAATAAGCATCTGTCTACGACAATACTACAGAAAAGTCCCATCTGATTCTGGTAAGCATCTTGGGTGGGCATAACCTGATGTAACTCTCCCACAGTTCTCCCTACTCCCTCTTCCTGTCCTTCTGGTGCCACCGCACTTAACTCTTTTGGCTCCGAGGACGTGAGCCACGATGTACTTGCTGGATTCTGGGGTCTCTGGGATGCCTATCTTAAAGATCTCTGTCCAGAGGCTGACCAGCTTTGTGGCACTCAATTCCCCACTCAGGTGTGAACAAGGTTGCCGTGAGCTGAACGTCTGGCTGAAGGGGCATACTCTCCACCGCCTGGGGCCAGACAGGATGGTCCACCATATCCGGCCCCCAAGTTTCATGTTGCAGAGAAAGGATCCTTGAGGCATCCCAGGTCTCTGAATCTCCCAGAGTCCAGTACAGGTGATAGGAATCGTCTCTGCTTACAGCTGGCAGGTTGGGGATGGCGAGGTCACAATCTCTGCTCCCCACAACATTCTCAACTGTGGTGGCCACCCTAGACAGAGCCAGAGGCTAATCAGTAGCTGCTGGAGAAAGGCAGTTAGGGCACGATGTTCGTAGCAGGAGACCATCTGTCTAGGGAACTCTACCTGTGTTGCTTTGAACATCATTGTTTGGCAGCTGAAATGGTCAGTCTAATTTGACCCATAATCCCAGGTGTTAGTGGAAATTGCCAACTTCAAGTAAAAACCTTGGAAAAGATGGCATTTCACTTGTCCCAATCAAACGTAAAGGGTTCCAAAGTCAGTGGACTCTTTTCCTTCCAGGCAGCCTATAGCAGGTTACAGAAACTGGCATTCAGAGAGCCCTAGCTAACTGCCATGTCCTGATACTGAGCAGGCTCCAGCAGAGAGAACACACTTGCATACCACTGCCCAGCTGGAAACGGCCTAGGCAGGACAGAGATTGGAGTCTGCAGGACTCCAGGGAGGACTGCACAACAGTGCACTGACACGGAAGGGAATCCACACCACCAGTGGGGGCCTGTAGCTCTCTGCCCAGATGCCCACACACACATCAATGTCCTGGGTAAGGTTGCCCTCTCATCCTTCGTCGTGGTGAGCCATCAGCCATATCACACCGTTCAGTACATCCCAGACCCTCCTAGCTTCACAGCCCCTGCCCTCCTCCCCCACATCTCATTCCCAAATTATGTTTGGCAGACACATTCCCAAGCCTTGAATTAGTTCCAACTATACACACGAGAGCAGAGTGTCTGGGTGGAAGAGTGTGGCTGTGGTTACACGCATGAGCCTTCTGGCTGAAGAAAGAAGGACAGGTGTCCACTCTGGTCTGCACTTCCCACAGGCCTCCGAGTAGAGACCTAGACAGGCCCAACAGCTACAGTTGGCTACAGGAAAGGGGAAGAGGGAGGTGGAAAGAAGTGGAAAGGAAATCTACTGAAACCTTCTCCAAAGATGCCATGAAATGATGAAGGAGAAAACAGAAATTGTGGCTGGGCTTGTATTGGGCATTCATGAAAAAAGAACAACAAATACACATACACAAAAATAAAATGCTTTTGCTCTTTTTAGGCACGGTGACTAATGTATATTTTCATTGTTCTCATCTCCCTACACTCCCAACACACACACACTCACACACACACCCACCCACCCACCCACACACACACACACACACACACACACAAACACAAATACAAACCAGTGACAGAAGACTCATTCATGCAGCACTTGCAATTTACCACCTGATCATTCATAGTCAGTCTGTACAAGGAGAAAGATGATCGCTCTCTCTCTCTCTCTCTCCCTCTCTGTCTCCCTCTCTGTCTCTGTCTCTCTCTGTCTCTCTGTCTCTGTCTCTGTCTCTGTCTCTGTCTCTGTCTCTGTCTCTGTCTCTGTCTCTGTCTGTCTCTCTCTCTCTCTCTCTCTCTCTCTCTCTCTCTCTCTCTCTCTTGCACACACAGACTCAGGGCATTGTCTCTCCTGAGTTAGTTGGTTCCTCATCTGGGAAATGTAGAAGCTCGAGCATGGATCCTACCAAGGAGAACATTGCTCTAATAACACAGAACCCCCCTGCCTCTCCCTTTCACCAGGGACAGACCCCTCCCATTGGGAACAACCAGCCTTGAGTCCCCATTCACTAAAAACCCTATGCTAGGACTCTTGGGTGAAGGAGTCCTGAGACAGGTGGCTCCTCAGAGCCAAGAGAGAAAACAAAGAAGGAGGTCATAGTGCTTCTAGAGGGGTGTCTGACCCGGGGTGGGGGCAGTGTTGGGGAATTTAATGGAGTCCTAAAGGCTATATACATGGATGGACTCCCTACTTCCAGCCTAGATGCTTCTGGGTGACTTGGTGGATTCTTGAGGAGGATGAAGAGACCAAATGTACCAGGAGCACTAGCAGAGCTGGCAGAGCTGGGAAATATGATAACTCTGGGAAAACTGTTAACAACTGGGGTGGGAGGGGGACAGGACAGGTGTATGTGTGCTGGAGGAACACACCTCCCAAATATTCACCTCCCATCTGACCCCTAGTGCCCTCACCTCCCTACTGGGCTCTTCTGGGACCTCCTCAGGTGAAGGTGTGACTGAGCACAGAAGACAGACAAGGGCTCCCACAACAATAAGGGGGCCTATCTTCTGCATCCAACACCCTCTACCCCCAGAAAAAAAGGAAAAGACCTGAGTGGTGCTGCTACCCACCTCTGACTAAAGCCATCAGGTTCTCACCAGCGAGAGGAAGGGTGCAGATATCCGGCTGTGTGGCTCCCACTGCTCCAGGCCAGAGGCTCTGGGGTGTCCCCTCCTCACCCATTTCTTCATCTTCTCTTTTCCTGGGGACACTGGCCACTAGGGATGGGAATGGGATCCCAGGGTCAACACCCCACCTCAGCAACTGGGTCTCATTTGTGGCAGAGCCAGGGCGGACTGTGGGGCATGAGGGAGGTGCAGGTGGGACAGGAGAGGGGGGGCAGGAGGCGCGGGTCTGGGTCCACTGGGGGAGTGACAGGAAGTCACGAGGTACAGGGGTCACGGGGTGTGGGCCCAAGGGACAGTCACTTATGTGTGTTGCTGGGGAGAAGCTATAGGCGGTTGCTCCTGGTGTTTGAGGGCCCTGGAGTCTGAGGACCTGGGGCGGGGTCACGTTCGGGCCACAAGCAGGTTAGGGCTGCGCCATCTCTGCCAGACAACTGAGAGAAGCACCAAGGATCTGAGCTGGCAGCACCATGTGTTAAATGCGGCAATGCTGGGAGGGGGCAGGGGCGTCTGTCGGTGCCTGGGAAGGCTGTGAGCTTCCTCTGCTCCTCCTCCTCAGCTGCTGATACTGCCCATTCCTCAGTAGCCTCTGCCATCACCTCAGCAGCCTCCTCCCCAGGGGCCTCTGCTTTCACCCCCGCCCCATCTCAGCAGCCACCTTCTCCACTGCTGCACCTCAGCCACTGCCACCTTGCACCCCCAGCCAGGATATCAGACTCATTGATGCCATGGACGCTTCGCCTCCATGGGGCTGCTCAGCAATATGCCTGCTGTGCTGGCTCCGCATGCTCTCTGCTCCTTGCCAGGACCCGCACTATGATCTAAGTGGCCTCCAGCCACTGAAGCTGCTTCCCCTCCTGCATGTGCTTGCTCTTCTCTCTGACCTCACTCTCTGCCCTCCACTCGTCTCCTAGGCTGCCCCACCCCCGCCCGTGCATGTGCGCCCACCCTCACAGGGCCCTGGCCTTGGCTGCCATTGCAGTGTGCCCCTGGGCAGCCCTCCCCTGGGTTCGCCCCCTCACCCCGACTACAATGGCAACCCTGACTGGGCCCTGGTTCTTCCAGTCCATGGAAGCTTCCAAGCCATGGCAATTGCAACCTCACTTCAGCATAGCACTCCCCACCAACCCCAGTACCTGCTCGGGGAAAACTAGTCTCCCCTCAGCCCCACTCCCTCTACTCCACACACCAAGCAAGTGCATGGTGACCCTTGTGTGTGTGTGTGTGTGTGTGTGTGTGTGTGTGTGTGTGTGTGTGTATGTGTGTGTTTGATTGTGTTTGTGTGCCTCTGATTGTTGGGATAACTACCACTTAAGGACTCAGAACATAGCACCCTTTTGAATGACGCAATACACAGCCCACTTCCAAAAACAGCACAAAGCACCCTGTGTAAAGGACTCAGCACACAGTTAACTTTGAAGGTCTCAGCAGATAGTACCCTGTTTAGAGAACTCAGCACACAGCACTATTTGAAGGAGGGAGACCATAGCCTGCAATGTAAAGGACTAAGTGCATGACATGTTTTGAAAAACTCAGCCTGTAGCACTCTTTCCCAGGTACTCATTACATAGCACCCTGGGTTAAGACTCCACAAACAGCACCCTTTGAAGGGCTGAGTATGTAGCACACTGTGTGAAACACTCAGTGCACAGCACCCTTTGAAAAACTCAGCATATAGCACAATTTTGAAGGACTCAGCACAATCACATTGTGGAAGGTCTCAGAACACAGCACCATTTGAAGGACAGTACAGAGCACCCTCTGTAAAGGACTCGGCACACAGCACTCAAAAATCTCACCTCATCCCTCTCTTCCCAAGGGTTCAGCACATAGTAGCACCCTTTGGGATGAATTAACACACCACACTTTTTGAAGGACTCAGCATACAGTACATTGTGTAATGGACTCTGCACACAGTACCCTTTGGAAAACCCAGAACAGCTCAACTTTCTTAGGGACTCAGAACATAGCACCCTTTGTGATGACTCAGCAAACAGCACAAAACCCCCAGGTTGGAAGGACCCAGCAAACAGCTCCCCGTGAAGGTATCAGCACATAGCTGTATGTCACAAGTTCAGCTGTCATTAGAATTAGTGTGCTTTCTTCAGTATCACCGTTCTTCAGAAATACTTCACAAATCCTATTAGTTCACATTTAGCTAACCGGTGTTTTATGGAGGAGGGTCAGTTGGGGGTCTTGAACTCAAAGCTTGGGGCCTTGTCTCTGAGCTCTTTGTTTCAATTCTAAAGCTCGACCATTTTGAGACACAGCTCCAATTTTGTTTTTTGGGATTGTACTTTGACAGGCCTTACAGTGATCAGAAAGGCCAAGTAGGGGTGTCCATGGGCAAAGGCTCTTAGCTTGGCCTGGAGCTGACCTCTCCCTTCCTTGTGCCCCTCAGAGCCAGGCCTCCTGGAGCTCTCTTGGTCTAGGTTGGAACAGACCTGCTCTGGCATCAGCACTCAGGGTGAGCAAAATCAGCTTGGCCTGGGTCACTTTCCCAAATTGAACTGTAGAGGATGATGGCAGGGGAGTGGGGGAGGAAGAGGGGAGGGGCAATGTCCCGTGTCTGGCCACCAGGGGGCAGGAGTATCCCACCATAGGGATGGTACCTGCGAGTTGGGTTTACTCTTGCTTCCCTGGGGCCCCCATCATGCTTCAAAGCCACCCTGGACATCGAAGTCCTTGAGACTCTTACCTACATTTAACTATAGAAAAGCAAGTGGGGCTGTGGCTCAAGTGGCAGAGCGCTAGACTTGAGCAAGAAAACTCAAGGATAGAGCCTAGGCCTTGTGTTCACACACACACACACACACACACACACACCCCACATGCATGCAAAATCAAAGATTTCTACACTGCAATCTTTGGGTATTCTCTACCTTTTCCCCACTAAGCCTGGTGGTTGTTGGCCTAAGAGTTTGATGCATACATCACCATCTGGCATCTTTGATTTTAAGGAACAGAATGGATAGAAGGTCAGCCTTCCCGCATCCCAGTTCCTTAGTCATGTCAATGTCTATCCAGTCCCTTTGGGGCTCCTTTTACAGACTCGCCAAGAAGCCTTCAAATGGTATCACATTCTGGGCACTGGTAGCTCACTCCTGTCATCTGAGCAACTTAGGAAGCTGAGATCTGGAGCTTTATGGTTCCAAGACAGCATGGGCAGGAAAGTGTGTGAGACTCTTATCCTCAATGAACCATCAGAAAACAAGAAGTGGCCTTGTGGCTCAAGTAATGAGTTCTAGCCTCGAGAAAAAGAGCTCAGGGACAATGCTCACAGCCAACAACAAAAAGGAGAGGTATTGCATGTTGGCTTTGGGATTAGCATGGGCCAAATGTAATTGGAATTTTCAATTGCTCCAAGACAAAGCAGTACCTCCTTTAGTCCCTGCTTCTCCATCTCGTCTCACCCCCTGGCCTTGGCCATGCTTTAGGTCAGCCTGGTCCTGGCTGGACGGGAGGGCTTCAAGGAGGAAGATCCCAGAGCAATCACCCCCCTCTTTCTGCCCTGCTCACCCTGCTGTTTCTGCTCTTTGCCATAGACCTTTTTCCTGGAATCCATCTGTGAGGTCATCACTGCCAATATAGTGGTGAGTGGTGGTGGTCCAGGCTAACAGGGCAGTCAGAGGTGGAAGTGGGTCTGGGACTAGGACCTTCCACGCTAAGTGTGGGCTGAGGCCAGGACTGACCTCTATTTCATCCTGAGCCTTGCAGGGGTGGGGAGTCAGTGTAGACTCCACATTGCGTCAGGTAAGATCGGAATCTGGAGAACCAGTTGTGTGGGGAAAGATGTGGGGCTCAGGGGGGGGGACACTGTTGTTGGTACTCCTCTCAGGACTCCCCTCTCCCTCTCTCATCCCTCAATGGTAGAAGAGAAACTTCAACTAAGGGTGTGGGAAGAGGGGGCTGAGGAATATTTCTGTGTGAACCAGACTTGTGCTTCATAGTCATCCTAGCTCCTACTTTCTATTTATCTGAGGAATGGCCATATGGATTTGGGAGGACCAGGGATCATCCTAGCTGAGAATGTGTCTTAGCTGTAGAGTAGTTGCCTAGCATGCTTGAAGACCTGGGTTTGATTCCACACAGAAAAAGTTGTAGGGAGAGGTGGTGCTCAACTGGTAGAGCAACAGATTTGATCAAAAAGAGCTAAGGGACAGTGGCCAGCCACCGAGTTCAAGCCCCAGGACTGGAAGAACAAATCTTTGTTGGAGGCTTTTTTTTCCTTTGAAAACAAATTATTCTTTGTGATAAGCAAAATACGGACCTCTTCCCTGGCCACCAATGGGCCATTAGATGTCCCTTGAATTTTGGCTGCCTCCTGGCAGCCTCTGCCCTACCCGACCCACAGTTTACCCTTCCCATCACCTGGGAGATAGAGGACTGAGAGAAGGCCACCTGGCCACCTACTTGTGGTGTCTGCTGAGTTTTTGAGAGTCATGTCACATAGAAAGTTATCATCTGCATGAGTCTACAGAAGAAAGGGAGGGAGCAGCCCTTGCCCAAGCCCTCGAGCTGTAGGCTGCTCTGGGTGTGGGGCATCTGCCACAGGATGTGCTCTGTGGGGGAGTCTTCTATGTGGTCGGGAACTCTGACCTCTCCTTTGGCAGTTTCCAATGGTCTTGAAGTTGCAATTCTTCAAAACCTTTCTGCTCCTCCCTCATTTTGCCCACTCTGGAGCCTGAGGCGTCTGAAGGGACGGTGGTTGCGGGGGCCTCAGCCTATGCAGGCATCTGGAGCATTCTGTCAGCACCTTCCCCTGCGAGTAGCAACAGCAGCTCTCTCTTCTCCATCTTCTGGGAGAGCCGTCACACATGCTTGTCTTTCTCCAAACACAGCTCATCCAGGATGAACATCTGCTCTTTACATGACAGGAGGGACTCATCTATGGTGCAAATGTGTGCTGACAGCTGGGTGCATCGATGGTGGAGTTAATCTGCTGGACTATGGAAGTCCACCTCATCATGCAGGTCATGGATGAAGCAGATTTTCTTCTTTTTTTTTTTTTTTTTTTTTTAATTGTATTTTATTTTATTTGAGAACATACTGTACAGGGGGGCTACAATTACATGGGCAGGATAATGCATACATTTCTTACCAAGCATTGCAGCCTCCTCCTTTGTTTACCCTTCACTTCCCTTCCCGGCCTCCCCCCTCCCCCCAACCAATTTTACCCCCCTCCCCCCACCCAATTATACCCCCCTCCCCCCCTCACACCGACATTGTAAAGCTGGTTTTGACATGACATTTTGTACTTCTCATTGTTGCAACAGGTCCACCTGAATCCTTAAACGACTTGTTTGTCCCCATCTCCTCCACATGTTATACTGACATCAAATATAGTGAAAGCGGGGGTTATACTGTGGGGGAGGGACATACAAAGCAACAAAGAAATAATCTTATAAATGCGTTAGAAACACATGCATGAAAGAAACGAATTCATTAAAATACATATTTAAGGGTTCATTTTCCTAACATCACATTATCTGACCTTTTCCGCTTGACTCATACCTATACTAGATATTGCAAATAAGGGAAACCATGGGACCTATGCTTCTTTGGGCCTGGCTTACTTCACTTAATATAATTTTTTCCAAACCTTTCCATTTCCTAACAAATGGGGAAATGTCATTCTTTCTGATGGAGGCATAGAATTCCATTGTGTATATATACCACATTTTCTTGATCCATTCATCTACTGAGGGGCATCTGGGTTGGTTCCATATCTTAGCTATGGTAAATAATGCTGCAATAAACATAGTTGTGCTGGTAGCTTTAGTGTGGTCTTGTTTGTAAACATTTGGGTAAATGCCCAAAAGTGGGATTGCTGGATCATAGGGGAGATCTATGTGAAGTCTTCTGAGGAACCTCCATACTGCTTTCCAAAGTGGTTGAACAAGTTTACATTCCCACCAACAATGAAGTAAGGTTCCTTTCTGTCCACATCCCCTCCAGCATCTGTTGTTGTTAGAGTTCTTGATTTTTGCTGTTCTAACTGGAGTGAGGTGATATCTCAATGTTGTTTTGATTTGCATTTCTTTTATGGCTAGGGATGTTGAACATTTCTTCATGTGTCTATTGGCCATCCTTCTTTCTTCTTCAGAGAAGCTTCTCTTTAAGTCTTTGGCCCACTTATTTATTGGGCAGTTGATTCTTTGAGGATTTGTTGTTGGGTGGTTTAATTTTTTGAGTTCCAAGTATATTTTAGATATGAGACCCTTGTCCGTTGTATGGCTAGTAAAGATCTTCTCCCAATCGGTGGGCTTTCTATTGATCTTGCCAGCTATGTCATTTGCCCTGCAGAAGCTCTGCAATCTTATGCAATCCCATTTGTCCAACCTTTCTTTGATTTGTTGTGCTTCCGGGTCTCTATTCAGAAAATTTCGACCTGAGCCAAGGAGACCTAGGGTTTCTCCTATTCCATCCTGTAATGTTTTCAGAGTGTCTGCTTTGAGTTCAAGGTCTTTGATCCATTTGGAGTTGATTCTGGTACAGGGTGATATATAAGGATCTAGCTTTAGTTTTCTACATGTAGTTAACCAATTTTGCCAGCACCATTTACTGAAGAGGCTGTCTTTCTTCCATTCTATTGTTTTAGCTTCCTTATCGAAGATTAGATGGCTATAGGTCTGTAGGTTCATTTCTGGGTTTTCAATTCTATTCCATTGGTCCTGAGGTCTGTTCTTATGCCAATACCAAGCTGTTTTGATTACTATGGCTTTATAGTAGAGTTTGAAATTTGGTATTGATATTCCTCCAGCAGTGTTCTTTCCGTTGAGGAGCGTTTTTGCTATTCGGGGTCTTTTATTGTTCCATATGAATTTTTGGATTGCCTCCTCTATTTCCTTGAAGAATGAGGGTGGAATTTTGATAGGTATCGCATTGAATTTGTAGATAGCCTTGGGAAGTATTGCCATTTTCACGATGTTAATCTTGCCAATCCAGGAGCATGGGAGGTTTTGCCATTTTTTAAGTTCTGTGTTGATTTCCTTTTTCAAGATTTTAAAGTTTTCATCATAGAGGTCCTTCACTTCTTTGGTTAAGTTAATTCCTAGGTATTTTATTTTTTGGGGGGCTATTACAAATGGAGTTGCTTTCCTAATTTCAGCCACACTTTTCTCATTGTTGGCATATAGAAAGGCCATTGATTTTTGGGGGTTAATTTTATAACCTGCTACTTTGCCAAAGTTTTGAATCAGCTTGAGTAATTTGGGAGTGGAGTCTATGGGATTCTTTAAATACAAGATCATGTCATCTGCAAAGAGGGAGAGTTTTATTTCTTCTTTCCCTATTTGGATCCCCTTTATGTCTGCATCTTGTCTTATTGCTGTAGCTAGGCATTCTAATACTAGATTGAAGAGAAGTGGAGAGAGTGGGCATCCTTGTCTTGTTCCTGAGTTAAGAGGAAATGGCTTTAGTTTTTCACCATTGAGTATAATGCTGGCTGTAGGTTTGTCATATACAGCCTTTATTGTATTGAGGAATGTTCCATGGATTCCTAATTTTTCCAGAACCTTCATCATAAAGGGGTGTTGGATCTTGTCAAATGCTTTTTCTGCATCTATTGAGATAACCATGTGGTTCTTATTCTTGCTCCTGTTGATGTGATGAATAATATTAATTGATTTGCGTATATTGAACCAGCTTTGCATCCCTGAAATGAATCCTGTTTGATCATGGTGTATGATTTTTTGGATGAATTGTTGAAGTCGATTGGCCAAAATTTTGTTGAGAAGTTTTGCATCAATGTTCATCAAAGAAATGGGTCTATAGTTCTCTTTCTTTGATGAGTCCCTGCCTGGTTTTGGGATGAGGGTTATGATGGCTTCATAGAATGTGTTCGGTAGTGAGCTTTCTCTTTCAATTTCATTGAAGAGTTGGAGGAGTATTGGTGTGAGCTCTGCTTTGAAGGCCTTGTAAAATTCCGCTGTAAAACCATCTGGTCCTGGAGTTTTCTTAGCTGGGAGGTCTCTTATTGCTGTTTCTATTTCAATGCTTGATATGGGCCTGTTAAGCTGGTTTAACTCATCTTGGTTTAGTTTTGGCATGTCAATATTTGCTAGGAAAAGGTCCATTTCTGTCAAGTTCTCAACCTTATTAGCATAAAGTTTTGAGAAGTATCCCCTAATAATGTCCTGAATCTTGGTTGTTTCCGTGGTGATGTTTCCATTCTCATCTCTGAGTTTATTAATTTGGGTGTGTTCTCTCCTTTTTCTGATAAGGTTTGCTAAGGGTCTGTCAATTTTGTTAAGTTTTTCGAAGAACCAACTCTTTGTTTTGTTGATTCTTTCTATAGTTTTTTTGGATTCTAATTCATTTAATTCTGATTTAATTTTGATTATTTCTTTCCGTCTACTGGATTGGGGTTTATCTTGCTGCTCTTTTTCAAGGAGGTTTACATGTGTCATTAAATTGTTAGTTTCCGATCTCTCCAATTTGTTGATGTAGGAGCTCAGAGCTATAAACTTGCCTCTGAGTACTGCCTTTGCTGTGTCCCAGAGGAGCTGGTAATTTGTGTGTTCATTTTTGTTGAATAGCATGAACATACGAATTTCCTTTCTAATCTCTTCCATGACCCACTCATGATTCAACAGTGTGTTGTTCAGCCTCCATGTGATACCGGACTTTCTTTGGTGGCTTTTGGTGTTGAGATCTAATTTTATTCCCTTGTGGTCAGAGTATGCAAGGTATAACTTCAATGTTTCTGAATTTAGACAAGTTTGCTTAGTGGCCTAAAATGTGGTCTATTTTAGAAAACGTTCCATGTGCTGCTGAGAAGAACGTGTATTCTGTTGCTGCTGGGTGAAATGTTCGGTAAATGTCTGTTAAGTCTAGTTGTTCTATGCAGCTGTTTAGATCTGCGGTTTCTCTGTTGAGTTTTTGCCGAGTTGATCTATCTAGTGGGGAGAGTGGTGTGTTAAAATCCCCAACAATTAATGTCTTTGGATCTATATGGGATTTGAGGGAAAGTAGTGTTTCTTTGATAAATTTGGGTGCTCCATTGTTTGGCGAATAGATATTTAGAATTGTAATATCCTCCTGAAGGAGAGATCCTTTAATTAGTATGTAGCGACCTTCTTTATCTCTTCTCACGAATTTTAGTTTGAAGTCTATTTTATCTGATATTAGGATTGCAACTCCCGCCTGTTTATGAGGGCCGTTTGCTTGGTAGATTTTGTTCCAGCCTTTAACTTTGAAAATATGTTTGTTTTTACGGGCAAGATGTGACTCCTGCAGGCAGCAGATAGAGGGGTCTTGTCTTTAAATCCAACTAGACAGTCTATGTCGCTTAATTGGAGAGTTCAGTCCGTTAACGTTAAGAGATAGGACTGAGAGATATTTGGGGGTTCCTGCCATGTTATCCACCTTCTTGGGGGCTGTGAAAGCTGGGTTCTTCCTAAGGTTCTTGGATTCTCAGTTTGGGTGCAGTTTCTTGGCCTTTGTTGCGTTCTTGTTGGTTTTCTATGTGTAGGACATCTTTAAGAATCTTTTGCAGGGCTGGTTTGGTGGAGATGTATTGTTTCAATTTTTCTTTGCTATGGAAGGTTTTTATTTGGCCTTCAGTTATGAAGGAGAGTTTAGCTGGGTACAGTATTCTTGGTTGATAGTTGTTTGTTTTTAGGGCATGGCATACATCATTCCAGGCTCTTCTTGCTTTGATTGTCTCTGCTGAGAAATCTGAGGTAATTCTAATTGGTTTCCCTTTATAAGTGATAGACCTTTTCTCCTTGACAGCTTTAAGGATCTTTTCCTTGGTCTGGGTTGATCCTGTGTGGATTATAATGTGACGGTGGGATGTCCTATTCTGGTCTGGTCTATTTGGGGTTCTAAAAGCTTCTTGTATCTGAATAGGCCTATCTTTTTGTATGTTTGGGAAGTTCTCTGCTAGGATCCTGTTAAACAAATTTCCTAGACCATTAACTTCTGTTTCTAGGTGCTCCTCTACACCCATTATCCTTAGATTGGGCCTTCTGATGGTGTCTTCCAGGTGTTGGATAGACCTATCATATTTCTTGGACTTGTCTTGGATGGTTGTATGTTCTTTCTCTATAATATCTAGGCTGTCTTCAATCCCTGAGATTCGATCTTCTGCATGGTCTAACCTGCTGTCAAGACTCTCTACTTTGTTTTTTATCTCTTTTCCTTCTAATTGGTCAGCTTTGATGGTTTCAAGTTCTTTGTTGAAGCTCTGTTTTAGGTCTTGTATGATTTTCTTTACTTCCTTAATTTGGTGTTCAGTGTTTGTTCTCAAATCACTTAGTTGATTGGTTATGGTTTCTTTGGACTCCCATTCCTTCTGTTGGGTTCCATTCAGCATTCCCTTTGTGGTCTCCCTGACTTCCTTCAGCTCTTTGTTAATGGATTCCATGAATGTCTTTAGTGATCTTTGTGTATTCTCTACCTGGTCTCTTAATTCGTGAATTACTCTTTGATTAGTTTCCTCCCTTCTGTGGGATTCCTGCAGTTCTCTTTGAGTGTTCTCTGCCTGCTCATGCCATTCCTCCCTTTCTCTTTGAGTATTCTCAAGTTGTTCACGCAAATCCTGTATCAGTTTTTGAGAAGCTTCCTCACGCTTATGATATTCCTGTATAAACTTCTGGGATGCCTCCTCTCTCTCCCTATCACGCTCATACAGAGTCCTTTGTACATTGTCAAACTTCTCATTTATCATGTTTGCTATTAGTGTTTGTAGAGCTATTTGGGAACTCTCCTCTGGATTATTCTTTATCTGTTCTAATCCCTGATTATCAAGGTTGGGAATTGAGATACCCGAATTTGCCATTTTTCTTGTGTTTTTCCGGCTTACTCGGCCCATTTGAGATAAAGATTGCACCAGTTTTGTCCTAGAACCCTATCTTAAGGCAACCATCAACCAAAGTTTGCATTTGTACAGTCAATAGTCTACAGATACAATCTAGTTCAACAGATACATCTATTCAACATCAAACGACTATATGTTAAAGGACTTCGAACCGCAGAAAAGAATTTGGAAAACCAGAAATTATTAGGATTAGGGAGAGATTTGGGTAAAAAATAGGAGTAGGTTGGTGTGGGGAGGCACAGGGAGAGTTAACTATGTCCTAATCACAGTGCAGGAAATGAGTTGGGTAGGATGCAAGTAGAGAGAGAGAGAGAAAAAGAAGAGACGGAAAGGGGAATAAAGAGAGACCAGAAAAAGAATAGAAACGTAAAAATTAATGTTATTATAGAGGTTAAAAGACCGTCTATTTAGAGTGGAATGTGAATATGTTCAGAGAAGGGGAGGGACATAGAGGAGATGTGAAAACCTTTAAGGAAGGGAACGGGAGAAGAAAAGATCAGAAGTTCAGTAGAGCTAGATAAAAAACAAAAAGATAATTAAGAAAGAAAGAAAAAGAGAAAGAAGACAAGAAAAGAAAGGAAAACTCTTATTCACGTATTCCTAAAATAAAAATTATAAGATGAGAAAAAAAAAAAGGTTACTGGAAAACAATTATTTTTTCAGAAGAGGCAAAAATTAAAGATTAATAAAAGTTTTAGAAGGGAAAAAAATTTATATATATATATATATATATATATATATATAAGGTAACAAAAAACAAAAAACAAGCAAAAAAAAAAGAAAAGAAGAAGAAGAAAAAAAGAAAAAAAAAGAAAAAGAGAAAAAAAAAAGTCTTTTGATTTTTTTTTTTGGGGGGGGGAGGAGTGGGAAGAATCCTGTATCTCCCTTTTGTCTGCAACCAGTCTCTTGTTGGAGTCTCTGGTCAGCTTGAGGTCCTGTGGCTTGATTGGTTTCTTAAGTCGGTTGGTTGGAAGAGGCAGAAAAATGCTCTGCTTTACCCAAGATTTTGAGATCCCCCTCCCAGGTTAGTTTTCTGGGAGGGTGGTCTGCTTTGAGAGTCACAAAAGAGGGGGATGTGGTGATGAGGCTAGGTTCTGGGTAGAGTTGAGGCCTTTCAATAAACAGTAGCTTTTCCCTGGGGCTATTTTGTGATAAAGCTCACAGCGCCCAGCCTGGAGCCATTCTCAGGGTTTCTGTTTTTCAATTGATTGTCGAGGCTGCTAGAGGGAGGGGCAGCCTCTGGCTCTGGTTACCCAGTGAAGTAAGGCACTCCGATGGCTGGCGCCTGAGCTGGGTGGCTTTTCCCTGGATGGAGCTGAGTCTGGCAGGTCACTTCGCCGTTAAGTTCTTGTGACCTGCTAAATGACTCATTTTATTCCAAGGCCTGAGCTGGAGCTAGCAGCTCCTCCGAACTTTGTCGGTATCCAAGATGGAGATCACTGGTGCTGGGGGGGAGGGGTGGCCTTCCCTCCTCTGCTCCCTGAGAAGGAATGAGGACGTCGGGCTTGTACTCACGCCGAGTCTTGGATCCTGGGTCGTCTCTGGTCTGCAAACAGCAGGATGAAGATGTTCGCTCCTTGTCGGTTCTTGTTGGTGTTGAGTAGAATCCGCTCGTCCGCTGCGTCTGGCTCCTTCGTCCCCGACTCTCTGTGTCTCAGGTATGTTTCCGGGGCGGTGGTCGCCGCCGCCGCGGCCCCGCCGCCGGAGCAGCAGCTGCTGCGTTTCCTTGGCTTCCCCTCTCTTGTCTAACTCTCTGTCCTGTGATGACACACTTGGTGTGATTCTCTGGCTTAGGACTGTTCACTGGAACTCTAAAACTCCTTTCTATGCGAGAGCTTGTTCAGATTCCAGCTTCTCCTCCGCCATCTTCCCGGAACGATCCAGATTTTCTTCTTGGATGCCCACGTGTCCCACTTGCCATCCTCATGCCTGCTGTGGTAGCAGCTCATGGGGCGTGAGGCTTGTGGCTCCAGCACCATCTTGCACTGAGCTGCTGTGTTGGCAGGGCGCCTGCAGTGGGGCTGCCGCTCCTGCAGCATGAGTTTCTCCCTGTGGATCTGAGCCTTTGAGAGTGCTCGCAGAGCCATGTCACTCTAGGTCTGGGGCATGTCTCTGTCTTCTGCGATTGTCATGTTGGGAGAAGTCACCTCCTCACCTTTTGCTTCTCCAGGGCTCACAGCTTCCACTCCCCAGGGAAAGCCAGGAAGCTCAGCTGGGCCTGCAGGCTCTCCTTCTGTGGTCTGGTCACTTCTAGGAACTTAACCTGTCCTACCACTTTGGGGGCACCTCGTCCCCCCAGTTGATTGGGCCCTGCACTTGCTTCATCTGGGTGTGCCTCTGAAGGGTCAATTGCAGGGCCTCCTCAGAGTTGAGCCACTCATTGGAGGCAATGTGCTGCTCACAGGTGGCTCTGAGCTCTTGCAGCTGGGCTAGGGACTGTTCCTGCTGCTCCTGCAGCTCCCAAGCTGCTTGGATCTCTCTCTCTCTCTTAGCCACCTCTTTACATTCGTCTATCTTCTCCTCTGAGTGGACTAGCTGTTCCCACAGATGTTTCTACACCTGCTGCTCTGTGGCCAGGATGCTGGTGAGCTCCTCCTTCTCACCTCTTACCCTGTGGAAAGCATCCCACAGCAGAACCAGCTGTTCCTCTTGTTATGGGTTTCACACACATGTGCATCGTGGGGTCTTGGGGATCTCCTGCCAATCCTTGGCCTTTTCCTCCAGTCTCTGTAGTTTCTCCTGCTGCTCCGCATTCTGGAGACAGAGCCTCTGGTTTTCCTTGACCTGGATGTGAAGTTGTTTCTCCAGGTTTTTCAATTCCATCTGTCTATGGTATTCCTGGGCCTGCAACTGCCGCTCAGCCTGAGATGGTTCTGCCAGCTTCCTCCTCAGTTCCCCCAGCTCATTCTCTAGGTCAAGCACCTGCCTCATCCTTTGCTCCTTCTCCTCTGTCAGTTGGTTCACCTGCTTGGTGAGCCAAGGAAAGTCCTCCTCCATTCAGGCCTGTCAATGCTCAGGTCCTCTGGGAAGGTGTTTCTCTCCAGATTTGCTGAGTTGGCCATCCAGATCAGATTGTCCAATAGTCCCTCCAGTAACAACGCCCCACCAGCACTTGTTGGAAGTTGCAGATTCTGTTCTTCCTGTTACTCTTCTGTGTCCAGAGCACTCCCAGCTTCTTCTGAATTTCTGTGTTCACTTTCTCCAGGTCATCGAAACTTCTGGTCTTTTCCTCGAGCTGAAGTGTCACATATATCAGCTCTTTGAAAAACATTTCTTTCTCCTTCTGTGCAGTAGTGACCACAGAAGCCGCCATCTCCAGTTCTGCCATGTGCCGTTTTGAGACCTACAGGTGGCTGGTGAGAACTCCTTGCTCTATTTCTCTGCCATTGGTTGCCTGCTTGACTTGGGCCAGTGCAGATTGTAAATCACTTTCTGCTGAAACCAACCTCTGTATGGGTGGCTTGGGGATCTCTAGCTCTGTTTTTGGTGCTTCGTGCACCTGAGCTATCTTCTCCCTCTCTTTCTCCAGTCAATCCAGTAGGTTTGTCTTTTCCTGCTTCAGTGGTTGGATCTTGGCACAGAATGCCTGGTTTCTTTTGCTGCAATCCAGGGTAGGTATCACATGTAAATAGCACCTCTGCAGATCCTTGGTGGTATCAGGAATATTGACTATGACTGTGTCCAAAGGCAAGGGAGGCCTGCAATCAGCATCAGCTTTGGCCAGACGCTCTGTTGAATCACGCTCCCCAGTGGTGTTTGTCGTGGGGATCCCTCCCTTTTTCCTGTTCTTTGTTTTCTTGAATGTTGCAGGTCTGATGGAAGGATTCTTCTGCCGGTGTTCTGGCAGTAGTTTCTTGTCTGTAGCTCTCTCATGGAGTCTTGTTGTTTCAGACATCTGAGCACTGGGATGGGAAAGATGGGCTGGTCACATTACCAGGCTCTGGGAAATCCTCTATTCTCCCACTCACTGATTAGGATGTCAATTTCCTATTCTATTCCAAAGTCTCCTCGAATCTCCTGCTCACCACTCAGCCACCTCTACCTTCCTCAACTGCTGGTGGTAGTGTCGAACAACTGACGGAATCCTGGTGCTGGGCAGCATGGAATGTGGTCATGTCTACAATTCTTGTTTTGCATTGGTCAGAAAGAACCATGAAAAATGGGGGTGTGGCCGAAATTATGAGATGCAGTCACCATGGGTGGAGTCAAAGTGACAGCAGCTCCCCCAGCCCCTTTCCCAGGGAACTCTGTCCAATTCAGTTGGGTACAAGAGGGTGACATGCTTTAGCCGGATGGTTGCACAGATTGTTGTGCATGTCTGTTTGTTGCCAGGATCTGGGCACATTCTTTGAGCTGCTTTTGCTCCAGTGGTAGCCCTCTACCACTGGAGCCACACAGCTTTGTTGACACTGAAGTTGGATCGGGGTCTCAAGGACATTCCTGCCTAGGGTGAATTTGCCCATGATCCTCCTATCACAGCCTTGTAAATATCAAGGAGGCCTGGTTCCTGCTTAATCATGGATGTTGCTGTTCTTGGACAGATCAGTGAGTTCCCTATCCTCAGGTTTAAGTGGTGGGAGCTGGAGCCCACAGTTTGAATCCTGGTCCTGCCACCTCCAAATGGCAGGAGAGCCTTAGAAATTCATTCCTATCTATACGAATACCAATGGAGTGTGATTTATGTTATGACTGAATGGGCAGTTCTTGAATGATTCTAGGATAAAATTATATACAATTTTGTTATAGAACACTGATCATCAATACTTTATGAAGCATTTAAACAATCACATTCATTAAATGGAGGCATAATGAAACACCTAAGAATTGGTATTTCATTCCCTAAGAATTGCGCCTCACACAGTATAAAGGTGTCATTTTTTTCTGCCAGGATTGGGATTGGAACTCTTAGTGTGGGTAACTCTGTTACACTGTGTGGAATGGGGAAGCTGGCCTCAAAGTCAAGAAATTCATGTGTACACCTCAGTTCTGAAATCGATCCCCAACACTAGAAAACATCCTCTTCATGGACATTTTAAATATGTGATTTATATTTACATACATATGTTGACTCCATATTGCTTTCAGTGTAGTTATTCATTTTATGTTTTGTTTCATTCATGTAGTGACTATTTTATTGATTATTATGGCACATAGAACATTGATTACATTGATTACATAGGATATAGGTCTGCATGCGTATTACAATTATACCAAACACCCAGAACTTTCACAGGAAAGGAAAACATGTGTCACCATCAGCTTCTTACTCCACGATTCATTTTGTCAGAGTGCTGGTATCTGAACTCATGGCCTACAAGGCCCAATTCATGAATGGGTGAGTGTCAACACACCATCCTGGGGCAAAATGAATTGACAGGCAGTTCCTAGGACCTTATCTCGAGCCCCAGGTTTTGAAAAAATAAGAACAGAGTGACACCCAGATGGTAGTATGCTAAAAATATATTTCTTTATAAGGTGTCAGAGATGTCTATCCATTATTCACTTATAAAGACTACATTCCTACCAAAACTTGGGTATTTATTATGCCTCCATGTAATTTATGTTATTATTTTCATCCTTAATAAATGATTAAGTAAATCAGTGTCCTGAAATTATTGTGTCCCTGTGAGAAATAGTATTCTTTTAATGCTTCATAAGATAATTAAATAAAATCAATCCGCTGACTGAAATCATGAAGTCTAATTTTATTCAAGTGTCATTCATGAGCAACTTATTCAACCGTGACATTGATAACATTCCATCGTTATTCCTGTAGATGGGAATGAGACTCTTAGGATCTCCCACCATCCAGAAGTGGCATGACTGGGATTCGAACTGGAGGCCTATGTTGCCATGCAGGACTATGGCTTCCTCAAACGCCCACCATTACAAAAAAATATTTAGCTCCATGGTTTGCAATTTGTGCCATTTTTCTGCCAGACCAAGGATTTGTACTCAAGGTCTGGGTAAATATGCAGCACTGTGCGGGATGGGAATCTGACCATATTTGAAGACAAGAAAATCAGGCCTGTTCCCTAGGCCTGAATTCAAGCCTCAGGCCTGGAAAAGATACTCCTTATATCCATTTTAAAGATAGAATTTATATTTCTATACAGATATTGAGTTCATATTGTGTTTGGTATGGTTATTCATTTTATGTCTTGTTTTATTCATTTATTTACCAATTATTTTATTTATTTGGATGACACCGCTACCATTTATTACATTATTTACATCCTATCACATAGCATCTAGATTTGTAGATATGTTCTCCATCATAACTGCCACCCAGGACTCTCCCAGAAAAGGAAATCATGTGTCACACTCGGCTTCTTACTCCAAGATTAAATTTTTGTCAGTGCTAGGATCTGAACTCAGGGCCTGGCAGGCCGAATTCATGAATGGATGAATGTGAGCATGGCAACCTCTAGCCAATGAAGCTCTCAGGTGCTTCCGAGGTGCTGAGATCCAGCCCCAGGTTTGGCCAAATCAGTGATGCATAGATAGGCAGATGGTGCTATACAAATAAATATATATTTGTAAATGCCGCGGAATGGCTCTGGCGGGATGACGGAGGACACCTAGGGGAGGAACCTAGAATAGGGGGGGAAATGGCAAACAGACAACTCACACACATTAGGAATGGATGCTGAGTGCGATTTAATGCAGAGGATAACAAACTTTTTTAGCAAAAAGTCTACATAAGAAAGGGCAAAAGGTTACACAATCTTGCTACAGGGCTTCATTCTTGTATGGTCACCAGCTGGTCGCCTGAAAGGCACTTGTTTCCGGCTTATCTCTAAGAAATATAATGGGTTTCGATGTTTGTCACCATCTAACCATTACCTTATTTCTATAAAGGCCTTAATTGTCCCATAAGATTTTTCCTGTTTCTTCTTTAACAATAAGGTTATGGAGGCCTAGATCTAGCAAGTCTCTTAGTAAATGAAAGAGAGTAACAGGAAGATCTTTCTCCTAAGTAGTTATCTCAGCAATTGCTATACATTCTTCCTGTTCTAGCCGCACCTACAGCTTATTGTAAATCTCTTACAAACAATTCCTTCTGCTGAGATGACATCGTGAAACCCCCAATACTTTTATATTTAATTATGACTTGTCTACTAAACTCCATAAGAGGGGTTTCAGGGTAGCACTTAACTCTGGTGAGTTAGTCATATTTTTAAGACACTCATGAGATATTTGAGTCGTCAGCACTCTTAAGAAAGAGCTTTGAATAGGGGAACGTTGACAATGAGTAAGTACAATGAACAGCAGAAACAGTAAAAGATTTATAGGCACTCTTACACAGTGGAGAAAAGAAAAGCAAGAACACATCTTTCCCAGGGGTTTGCCAGCCTTTCCAGGAGTAGGCCTCTTTGAAGCCCTATTCTCCTAGGTAGACTTCGGTGAAGTCCCAATACTCAGAAATAGGTTTCTGTAAAGCCCCATTCTCAGAGGTAGACTTCAGTGAAGTCCCAATACTCAGAGGTAGGTCTCTGAAGCCCCATTTTCAGGTCTGAAAGCTCATTTCCCATGCTAAGCAGACTCCACTGGAGTAGGCATGGCAGGTAAAGAGCACCAGCGCCCTCCATCTATGATTGAATGACACCTAGTACATTCCTACCAACTCTTAGGCATGTATTATACCACCATTGAAAGAATATTATTCTTTTTGGGCTTAATAAACTATTAATTAGGATCAATCAGCTTTCTAGGATTATTGCATTCAATTTTAGACTAGACCGAAACATGAACTACTCTTTCAATTGGTATTCCTATGCATAGGAATGAGTCTCTTGTGATCTCCTGCCATTGGTAGGTGTCAGGACTGGGATTTGAACCCGGGACCTATGTTGACAGGTTTGCCTATGTCTTCCCTGATACCCCACCAGCCTTTAGCAATGGCAGGTCAGGTCCAATATGCAAACATGTCATTCAGGCCCAAGATAGTCACTGTGCAAAGAAAAAAATGTGAAATCCTGAGCCCTATGCAGCTCACCACTTTTTTTCTATGCTACATTTTTTTTCTTCCTGCAAACCCTGTGGGCCTGATACGAGGATCAGCTATGGGTCCAGAGGCTACACTCTAGCCTACGGCGATTGAAGCTGAGGCAGGGTTGCCACGACCTGAGTTCAAGCCCCCTGTTGGCAAAATAAAGAACAAATTAAAAATTAATGATTTAACTAATTTAAAAAAGTAAGAAAGCTCCCTGGTTTGGAATTTCTGCCAGTTTTGTTTCCTAGGCTGGGATTTGAACTCAGGTCTCATTAATTCTATAGCAGTGTGCACGAAAGTGGCAGAGTTTCCACTTCTTGAATTCAAACCCGGTGCAAAGCCAAAAATAAAAATTAAGTCACTGAGCTCAGCAGGGGGAGTAGATGTGGAGATGGGAGGGGGGGATGGTAGGTGGAACACAAAGGAGGAGGCTACAATCCACAACAGGAAATAAAATCATTACCTTGCTCATTTTACTGTAACTTCTCTGTACAATATTTTTACAATAAAAAAATGAAAAAAGTCGTGCTCAGAGAAGAAGTTTGGGGGTAAGGGAAAGAGGTCTGAATAGATGTACAAAATTCCACACTGATTTTATTTTAATATTCAGTATGTAACTGATTAAACATAGCTGCTTACTTAAAAATAATTAAGTCAAAATCCCCAACAATTAATGTCTTTGCATGTATGTGGGATTTGAGGAAAAGTAGTGTTTCTTGGATAAATTTGGGTGCTCCATTGTTTCGCGAATAGATATTTAGAATTGTAATATCCTCCTGAAGGAGAGATCCCTTAATTAGAATGTAGCAACCTTCTTTATCTCTTCTCACGAATTTTAGTTTGAAGATTATTTTATTTGATATTAGGATTGCAACTCCCGCCTGTTTATGGGAGCCGTTTGCTTGGAAGATTTTGCTCCAGCCTTTAACATTGAAAATGTGACAAGACCACACTAAAGCTACTAGCACAACTATGTTTATTGCATCATTATTTACCATAGCTAAGATATGGAACCAACCCAGATGCCTTTCAATAGATGAATGGATCAAGAAAATGTGGTATATATACACAATGGAATTCTATGCCTCCATCAGAAAGAATGACATTATCCCATTTGTTAGGAAATGGAAAGGCTTGGAAAAAATTATATTTAGTGAAGTAAGCCAAGCCCAAAGAAACAAAGGTCCCATGGTTTCCCTTATTTGCAATATCTAGTGTATGTAAGAGTCCAACAAGAAAGATTAGATAATGTGATGTTAGGAAAATGAACCCTTAGATAAGTATTTAAATGTTTTTTTTTTCCATTCCTGCATTTGTTTCTAACTCATTAATAAGATTATTTCTTTGTAGCTTTGTATGTCCCTCCCCCACAGTACAACCCCTGCTTTCACTATATTTGATGTCAGTATAATTTGTGGAGGAGATGGTGAAAAACAAGTCGTTTAAGGATACAAGTGGACACTATGAAACTATGTGAAGTACAAGTCGTCATGTCAAAAACGAACTTTACAACTTTGGTGCGGTGGGGGGGGTGGGCGGGGGGAGGCTGGAAAGGGATGTGAAGGGTAAACAAAGGTGGAGGCTGCAATGCTTGATAAGAAATGTACTCATTATCTTGCCCATGTAATTGTACCCCTCTTTACAGTATGTTCACAAATAAAATGAAATTTAAAAAAAAAAAAAGAATTAAGTCACTGTCTTGGAAATGGGGCCAGTATTTCTTTCAGTGCTCGGATTTGATCTCACCATCCAGGTTACTCTTTTGCACCGTGGGTGAAAGCAAAGTTCACTGTCCTTGAGGAAAAGAAATTCAGTTTAGAGTTACCAGGGTCTGAATGAAGGGCCTGCAATGGAAAAATATTTCTATATATGTGTAATATATGATATATATTTTCTTATGTATGTTTATAACACTATGATTTTTATTATTGATTTTGTATTTATTTTATTTTTTACTTGATTCATTTACTTATTGTCTATTGTATTTAGCATTTTTTTGGGGGGGGGAGTCCAGTCGTGGATCTGAACTCTGGGCCTGGGAGCTGTCCCTCAGATCTTCAGCTCAAAGCTAGCACTCTACCACTTGAGCCACAGCGCCACTTCTGGCTTTTTTCCCTACTTATGCGGTGCTGAGGAATTGAACCCAGGACCTCATGCATGCAAGGCAAGTGCTCTACCAGTGAGCCACCTTCCCAGCCCCTATTTAGTATTATTATACACATACTAATATAGGACTGAGTTCCGGGAAGATGGTGGAAGAGAAGCTGGGGGTTAAACAAGCTCTCCCATAGAAAGCAGTTTCAGTGCTTCAATTAACAATCCTAAGCCAGAGAATCACACAAAGTGTTCCATCACAGTAAAGAGTATTAGGCTAGAGAGGGAAAATCCAGGCAATGAGATGGATCTGAGCACTTGCTAACAGCTGTGACTGTGGTGGTGGCGGCAGTGGCAGTGGCAGCAGTGGCAGTTGCAATGGCAGCACCTTTGGTGGCAGCCATAGACACTATACCTGCAACACAGAGAGTCCAGGACAAAGACGCCAGACGCGGCCAGTGAGCGGGTTCTACTCAACACCAGCAAGAACTGACAAGGAGCACATATCGTCATCCTGCAGTTCACAGACCAGAGATGACCCAGGAACGAAGACTCCGGCTTGAGTAGAAGCCTGATATCCTCTCAGGGATCAGAGGAGGGAAGACCACCCTTCTGCCCACTATGGGAAATCTCCATCTTTGATAATGGCAAAGGCCTGGTTGAGCAGCTAGCTCCAACTCAGGCCTTGGAAGAAAACAAAAGAGTCATTAAGCAGGTCACAGGAACCTAACCTGACCTGCTAGGCTCTGCTCAACCCAGGTAAAAGTCACCTAGCCTGGGTCGCCAGCCCCAGGAGTGTCTTTCTTCACTGGATAAACAGAAACAGAGGCTTCCCCTCTCTACAGCAGTCTTGACAATCAATTGAAATTCATTAAACATAAACCCTGAAAATGGCTCCAGGTAGGGCTCTGTGAGTGTCTCAGAAGCTAGACCCCCCGGGGAAAAGCAAACGTTTGCTGAAAGGCCTCAACTCTATCCAGAACCTAGCCTCATCACAGCATCTCCAAACTAGAGAAAACAGCCACTCCTTCTTCTGTGATACTCAAAGCAGATCTCCCTCCCATTGAACTAGCCTGGGAGGAGG
This sequence comes from Dipodomys merriami, assembly GCF_024711535.1. Classification (NCBI taxonomy): domain Eukaryota; kingdom Metazoa; phylum Chordata; class Mammalia; order Rodentia; family Heteromyidae; genus Dipodomys; species Dipodomys merriami. The sequence goes on from NW_027206600.1 coordinate 100,138, forward strand.
ATCATAAAATCCTGGGTAAAGCAGAGCATTTTTCTGCTTGCTCAAACAAACTGACGTAAGAAACCAATCAAGCCACAGGAATATCAAACACCACAAACAGACGAGAGACTCCAACTAGAGACTGGTTAAGGACACAAGGGAGATACAGGATCTTCCCATTTCCAAAAAACTCAAAGAACTCTTTTTTTGTACCATTTATAAAGAAATTTTTTCTAAAACTGTTTTTAATTTTTTTCATTTTGAACTTTAAAAAATGTGTTTTCTATTAACTTTTTTCTTCCTCATAATTTTTATTTTAGGGGTATATGTATGTGCTTTTTTTCTTTTTCTTTTAAAAATTTTTTTATGTTTAGCTTTATTGATCTTTTGATTCGTTTTTTTCTTTCCTTCTCATTCTTTTCACCTTTTTCTTCTCTTTCATTCTTCTTTGTGTTATTTAATTGATGTTCTGCTCTTCCTCAGATATACCCATAGTCGATTATTAGACATTATCCCCCATTGTGTACACATTTAATCCAAAAATTTATTACTCAATTCCAAACCTCTTAGACTTAAATTCCTTAATAGCAGTACTATCTCTTTACACTTATATAATATTTTAAGCATGTTTATTTTTAAGTTTTTCACATCTCCTTTCTATCCCTACCCTTCTCTTATCCTATCCATATTCTCTGAATATTGTGTTTTTAGTTTGCATAATTTTTAAGTATTTAAGTGTTTCACGTTTTAACTTTTAAATTTTGTTTTTCTATTTTTTCTTGTCTCTTTTTCCTCTTTCTTCTTTTTTTCTCTCTCTATTATCATTCTATCCAACCTATTTCCCGCTTAGAAATTAGGACTTCGTTAAATTAACCTTCCCTCTGTCTGTCCACATCCCTCTATTCCTATTTTTAACCACATCTCTCCCTAAACCTAATAATGTCTGGTTTGCCAAACTATTCTTTGCGGTTCGTAACCCATTAATACATAGGTGTTGGATGTTGAATAGATATATCTGTTGAATTAGATCGTATCTGCAGGCTTTGATTTTGAAACTACAGATTTTAGTTGATGCTTGCTTTAAGATAGTGTTCTAGCACAAAACTGGTGTTACTTTCATCCCAAATAGGCAGGGCTAAGAACACTCAAAGAGAAATACAGGAAATGCGTGAAGGGGAGGAAGCTAATCAAAGAGTAATACAGGAATTGAGAGCGCAGGATAAGAATACACAAAGATCGCTAAAGGCATTCATGGAATCCATTAACAAAGACTGAAGGAAGTCAGGGAGACCACAAAGGGAATGCTGAGTGGAACCCAACAGAAGGAATGAGAGTCCAAGGAAACCATAACCAATCAACTAAGTGATTTGAGAATAAACACTGAACACCAAATTAAGGAAGTAAAGCAGCTCATACAAGATCTAAAACAAAGATCCAACAAAGAATTTGAAGCAATCAAAGCCAACCAACTAGAAGGAAAAGAAATTAAAAGCAAAGTAGAAAGTCTTGATAGTAGGTTAGACTATGCAGAAAATTGATTTTCGGAGATTGAAGACAGCCTAGATATTATAGAGAAAGAACGTACAACCATCTAAGACAAATCCAAGAAAGGGGATAGATCTACTCAACACTTGGAAGACACCATAAGAAGGCATAATCAGAGGATAATTGGTGTAGAGGAGCACCTAGAGACAGAAGTTAATGGTCTGGGAAATTTAACAGGATCCTAGCAAAGAATTTCCGAAACATGTAAAAAAAATAGGCCTATTCAGATAGAAGAAGCTTTTATAACTCCAATTACACCAGACCAGAACAGAACAACCCAGCATCACATTATAATCTTCACAGGATCAATTGATACCAAGGAAAATATCCTTAAAGCTGTCAAGGAGAATAGATAAATCACTTAGAAAGGGAAAACAATTAGAATCACCTCAGATTATTCAGCAGAGACAATTAAAGCAAGAAGAGCCTGGAATGATGTACGCCATACCGTAAAGACAAACAACTATCAACCATGTTTATTGTACCCAGCTAAACTCTCCTTCATAACCAAAGGTCAAATAAAAATTTTCCATAGCAAAGAAAAAATTGAAACAATTTGTCTCCATCAAACCAGCCCTACAAATGATTCTTAAAGTTATCTTACACATAGAAAACCAACAAGACCACAAAAAGGCAAAGAAACCGCAGCCAAACTGAGAATCCAAGAACCATAGAAAAAACCCAGTTGCCACAGCCCCCAAGAAGGTGGATAAAATAGCAGGAACTCTCAAATAATTCTCAGTTCTATCTCTCATCATTAACGGAATTAACTCTCCAATTAACTGACATAGACTGTCTAGTTGGATTAAAAAGCAAGATCCTTCTATCTGCTGCCTTCAGGAGTCACATTTTGCCCAAAAAACAAAGACATTTTCAGTGTTAAAGGCTGGAACAAAATCTACCAAGCAAACGGCTCCCATAAACAGGTGGGAGTTGCAATCCTAATATCAGATAAAATAGATTTCAAATTGAAATTCGTGAGAAGAGATAAAGAAGGTCGCTATATACTAATAAAGGGATCTCTCCTTCAGGAAGATATTACAATTCTAAATATCTATTCGGAAAAAAATGGAGCACCCAAATTTATCCAAGAAACACTACTTTCCCTAAAATCCCATATAGATCCAAAGACATTAATTGTTGGGGACTTTAACACACCACTTTCCGCACTAGATAGTTTAACTTGGCAAAAACTCAAGGGAGAAACCGCAGATCTAAACACCTGCATAGATCAAATAGAATTAATAGATATCTACCAAATATTTCACCTAGCAGCATCAGAATACACGTTTTTCTCAGCAGCAAATGGAACATTTTACAAAATAGACCACATTTTAGGCCACAAAGCAAACTTGTCCAAATTCAGAAACATTGAAGTTATTCCTTGTATTCTCTCAGACCACAAGGGAATAAAATTAGAACTCAACACCAAATCAAAAATTCCTGTAACACATGGAGGTTAAAAAACACACTTCTGAATCACGAGTGGGTCATGGAAGAGATTAGAAAAGAAATTCAAATGTTCATGCTATTCAACAAAAATGAGCACACAAATTACCAGCTCCTCAACATATGGGGCTTGATCTCACTGCCTGGGAACTGTCTAGGAGTTGAATTGGCTAGTGGCTGCTGCACTGAAAATCACCCATTCATGAAATTCTAGGCCTTGAGTTTAGATCCCAGCACTGCCAAAAATGTAATCTTGGAGTGAGAAGCTGAGCATGACAGTTTTCTTTCTCTTTGAAAGTAGTCGGTGACAGGTAAGATGTATAATTCAGGTGCAAATCTATATGCTATGTAATAGGATGTCATAGGTGTAATAATTGTCACTACAATAAATAATGAAGGGTTTAATTAGTGTATAATTTTAAATAAAATTAGATGAAATAATTCTAGGATATGTATTAAGTTTTATTAATATTTTATTAACCATTAACACAATAAAAATTGCATGGAGAAGTTCCAGGAAGATGGCGGAGGAGAAGCTGGAATCTAAACAAGCTCTCACAGAGAAAGCAGTTTTAGAGTTCCAGTGAACAGTCCCAAGCCAGAGAATAACACCAAGTGTGCCATCACAGGACAGAGAGTCAGGCCAGAGAGGGAAAATCCAGGCAAGGAGACACATCTGAGCTCTTGCCAGCAGCCGCCACTGCAACAGCTGCAGTGGCAGCGGCGGCCGCGGCCATACCTGAGGCACAGAGAGTCCAGTATGAAGGAGCCAGACACAGCGGACAAGCTGATTCTACTCAACACCAGCAAGAACCGACAAGGAGCAGACATCGTCATCCTCCAGTTCGCAGACCAGAGACGACCCAGGAAGCAAGACTCAGCGTGAGTAGAAGCCTGACGTCCTCAATCCTTCTCAGGAAGCAGAGGAGGGAAGGCCACTCCTCCCCCCCCAGTACCGGAGATCTCCATCTTGCATACCGACAAAGCTTGGCGGAGCTGCTAGCTCCAACTCAAGCCTTGGAATAAAACGAGTCATTTAAGAGATCACAAGAACTTAACGGCGGTGTGACCTGCCAGACTCAGCTCCAGGGAAAAGTCACCCAGCTCGAGCACCAGTGCTAGGAGTGGCTTTCTTCACTGGGTAATCAGAGCCAGAGGCTTCTCCTCCCTCTAGCAGCCTCGACAATCAATTGAAGTTCAGTAACAGAACCCCTGAGAGTGGCTCCAGGCTGGGGTCTGTGAGTTTTTCACAAACTAGCCACCAGGAAAAGCTACTGTCTGTTTAAAGGCCTCAACTCTACCCAGAACCTAGCCTCATCACTGCATCTCCCTCTTTTGTGATACTCAAAGCATATCTGCCTCCCAATGAACTAGCCTGGGAGGAGGATGGAAAACAATTTTTTTTCAAAAAAGGCAAAAATCCTGGGTAAAGCAGAACATTTTTCTACCTGTTTGAACAAACTGACTTAAGAAACCAACCAAGCCACAGGACCAAAAGCAGACCAGAGACTCCAACAAGAGGCTGGTTAAGGACACAAGGGAGAAACAGAATTTTTCCCACCCCTCCCAAAAAAATCAAAGAACTTCTTTCTTCTTCTTCTTCTTCTTCTTCTTCTTCTTCTTCTTCTTCTTCTTCTTCTTCTTCTTCTTCTTCTTCTTCTTCTTCTTCTTCTTCTTCTTCTTCTTCTTCTTCTTCTTCTTCTTCTCCTTCTTCTCCTCCTCCTCCTCCTCCTCCTCCTCCTCCTCCTCCTCCTCCTCCTCCTCCTCCTCCTCCTCCTCCTCCTCCTCCTCCTCCTCTTCTTCTTCTTCTTCTTCTTCTTCTTCTTCTTCTTCTTCTTCTTCTTCTTCTTCCTTCTTCTTCTTCTTCTTTCTTCTTCTTCTTCTTCTTCTTCTTCTTCTTCTTCTCCTCTTCTTCTTCTTCTTCTTCTTCTTCTTCTTCTTCTTCTTCTTCTTCTTCTTCTTCTTCTTCTTCTTCTTCTTCTTCTTCTCTTCTTCTTCTTCTTCTCCTCCTCATCCTCCTCCTCCTCCTCCTCATCCTCCTCCTCCTCCTCCTCCTCCCTCCTCCTCTCTCCTCCTCTCCTCCTCCTCCCTCCTTCCTCCTCCTCCTCCTCCTCTCCTCCTCTCCTCCTCTTCTTCTTCTTCTTCTTCTTCTTCTTCTTCTTCTTCTTCTTCTTCTTCTTTCTTCTTCTTCTTCTTCTTCTTCTTCTTCTTCTGCTTCTGCTTCTGCTTCTGCTTCTGCTTCTGCTTCTGCTTCTGCTTCTGCTTCTTCTCCTCCTTTGTTGGAACAGGCACCCAAAAAGCCTCACTCCTGTACAGCTGTGAAACAGACAATTCATCTGGGGGCAATTGGTGAGGATGAATGTGGGTGGGCTCTGAAGTCAAGGAGAAAAAGGCCTCTTTGTAACCCAAGCTCTGTCTGTCCCAGTGCTCTGTTTTGACAGGAAGCCTTCATTTGTGCCACCTCCCAGTGGCAGGCCAAGTTCCCTGCACTTATCCTGTCTTTGTTAAACTATGTCCCAGTGTTGAAACAAGTTGCTACAATTAATTCAAGAGTCCTTCTGGCAGAAAAGTTAGGGAGCCGAACCTAATGAAATGATTCATTATCGGCAACAATGCATCCCTCGGTTTCCAGAAGCTTGCTAAATCTAAGTACATATGTAATATCACAATGTTTCTGGTCATCTAGTGCTGGTGAAGCTCATCAGGTTTTGAAACCTTTGACCTCTCCTAGTTGGGCCTTGGGTGGCTAGGTTTTGCGGTTGAACACAGGGCCAGGGTGCTGATCGTAAGCTCAGAGCAGAAGCACTTTGCTTTACCATTTGGTGTCACAGCTTTACTTCTGGTATCTTCGTGTGTGAGTGTGTGTGTGTGTGTGTGTGTCTGTGTGTGTGTGTGTGTGTGTGTGTGTGTGTGTGTGTGTGCGCGCATACACCAGTTCTAGAGATTGAACTCAGGAGCTGAGCACTATACCTGAGTTTCTCCTGTACGAAGATAACACTTTCCCACTTGAACCACAGAGACACTTCAGGCTTTTTTTCTAGGGATGTGTTACTGAGGATTCAAACCCAGGGTTTCGTATATGCAAAGCACTCCACCCCTAAGACACATTTTCAGCAATCCACTTCAGGTTTCTTGCTTTCTTTGCTTGTAATTTGGAGGACTTGAAGTCTGGCCTGGTGCTGTCTCTGAGCACTTCAGCTCAACTCTAGCACTCTACCACTTGAGCTACAGCACCCGCTCAGGCTTTCTGGTGACTCACTGGAAATAACCATTTCAAGGAATTTCCTCTCCAGGCTGGTTTGGACCCTGATCCTTAGCTCTCTGCCTTGTGAGCAGCTAGGATGACAGACGTGATTCTGTGGCACCTGGCTTCCATTTCAAATTGCTAAATGGTGAGTAGGAGGTAATAGTCTCATGGGACCTTTTGTGTCCGGGATAGTTTGAACCCAGATTATCAGATCTCAGCTTCCTGAGTAGGCATGATGACAGACCTCAGTATATATGCCTAGGGTCCTTGACTCCATGTGATAAGGCACTAGCCATGAACTCAACAGGGAAAGGTCAGTGTCCTGAGTTCAACATTTACGACCAAGAAAAATAAACCAAAACAATTGTCTGCAGGAGGCAACTCATTAGAGTTCAGTACATACATAATTTTGGCCCTGACATGGGGACATATCTGAGCCTCAACTTTCTCATGTGCACAATCATCTTACTTGTGGAACTTTACAAGGACCAGCAGGTGGATGAACGTGTGATGCACTCTGTGTTGTGTGTGTGTGTGTGTGTGTGTGTGTGTGTGTGTGCGTGTGTGTATGTGTGTGTGTGTGTTTCAGGGAAGGCTTTCAGGAGAAGTGATACCTCTCTGAAGAATGAGCAGATACCAGGTTAAGGTGAAAGACTCAGCACACAACACCTCATGAAGGACTCATCACATAGCTATATCCCACAAGCTGTCATTATAATTAGGGTGTTTTCATCAGTATCACCAATTTTTCAGAAACACTTCACAAACTGCACAAAGTTCACATCTAATGGCTTAAAGGGGTGGGGTTGTTTTAAGGGGGAGTTAGCCATGGGCATTGCACTCAAAGTTTGGGGCTACTGTCCTAAGACGTTTAGCTCAAGGCTAGAGCTCTAACACTTTGAGCCACAGCTCAGAGTTTCGCAGACTTCCTGCCAGGGCTGGGATTTAAACCCACCAGTGTCAGACCTCAGCCCTGGACTATCTTGGATGATAGGGGTGAGTGAGCCAGCAGCATCTGGTTCCGTGGAGCTGGGTTGCAGCAGTTTACCTCTGGTTAAGTCAGATTAGATAGCAGCTGTCAGCACCAGACTCCCAGCTTGCTATGTGATATTTGCAGTCCTATCCTTATATCATTGCAATCACAACCTTCTTTTATTTTTTTTATTTTTGGTGCCAGTCTTGGGTCTTAAGTAAGGGTCTAAACACAGTCCCTAATCTTTTATGCTCAAAGCTAGTGCTTACTGCTTGAGCGACAACACAACTTCCAGACTTTTCTGTGCATGTGGTAGCAAGGAATTGAACCCAGGGCTTTGTATGTACTAGAGGAGCACTCTACCACTGAGCTCCAGGAGTGACAAGTATATAAACAGATAAATGTGTAGATTGGTAGATAGATAGGTGTATATGTATAAACTAAGAGAGATGTCTGTATTATGAATTTGCATATACCATATTACTACTAATTATTGGCAACTAAATTATTCCTTCCTTTTTTAATCATCATGATTGAATACATAATAAAGTATTAATTGAAAATTATTCAATGTAGTATAATTGTGTAAAATTTTATAATATAAAAAATACACTACTAATTTAATTGTTACTTTTATAACATTCCATTTGTATGGATATATCATCAGAATGGGTTTCTCAGAACCTCCCACCATTCATTAGTGGCAGTCCCGGGATTAAAACTCCAGGGCAAAGTTGCTGGTTTTGGCTATGGCTTCCCTAATAGCCCACCAAACATCAGCAATGCAAGGTCATGTGCACTTTCTGGGCCTTGTCATTTAGACTCAGGATGGTCACAATACAAAGCAAAAAAATTAATATCACCTTCTTGAACTTCTCAGTTTTATACTTCTCCTTCTTTTTTTTTGCCAGCCCCGATATTTGAACTTGGGTCCTAGAATCCCAGGTTTGGTTGTGGCAGAGGTGCAAAGACCTAAGTTCAAGTCTTGTGCTTGGTCAAAAAAAATAATCATAATAATAATAAGGCCCTGGCTTGGAATTTGCACTATTTTTCTAGCAGGCATGGGATTTGAACTTGGGACCTAGTTAAATCTGTGACATTGGGGGTGAAGTGGAAGCTCACCGTCCTTGTAGACAAGAAATTCAGACCAGTTCCCTAGGGCCTGAATTCAAGCATCAGCACTGGAAAAAATAATATTCGTATATGAGATCTATTTACATACATCGGTTTACTGTGTATGATGTTTATTACCATTATTTATGTAGTATTATTACACATATAACACTTCATTTATTACATCATATCACCTAGATTATATTTGCATATAGATTATACATCGTACTGAGACCTAGGACTTTCACAGAGAAGGAAACAAATGTGTCAAAATTGGCTTCTTACTCCACAAATAAATTTTTGGCCATGCTGGGATTTCAACTCACTGCCTACAATGCCCAATCCATAAATTGGGTCACAGTCTTAACACAACAGCCTCCAGGAAACTGAGCTGCCAGAAAATTCTGAGGACCTTTGATCAAGGCACCGTAGTGCCCAATATATACATTGATAGATATGTATATATGTATGTGTGTGTATATATATATATATATGTATATATATATATATATATATATATATATATAAAGAGAGAGAGAGAGAGGGAATGTGAGGATATTAAATGATATATATATATTATTACCAATTATTAGTTATTACATTATTCCACCATTTTATAAATATCATGATTGAATACTTATAAAAGCATTCATTAAAAATTAGTTAAAATCTTTCCATTAGGGGAATCAAACCATGGTGCTAAAATAGAAGATATAAATCCAATAATATTTGTGTGGCATTATGAAATAGAATCATGAATCAACTGCAAATTTAATTATTACTTTTATAGCATTCCATTAGCAGTCATACGAATAGGAATGAGTTTGTCAGAATCTCCCTCCATTTGTGGGTGGCAGTCCTAGCATTCGAACTCCAAGGCTGGGTAGTTTACTTCGAATGCAAACCATTGGAATGACACCGTGAAGATTTCAGATTGTCACAATTGAAAAAAGAACAACAAGAAGAAAAGAAATCCAGGTGTCAATGGCTCTTGCCTATAATCTTAGCTCCTCAGGAGGCTGAGAATGTAGAGAATGCCATTTTGAATTCAGCAAGGGCAGGAAAGTCGGTGACACTCTTATTTCTAACAGATCACCAGAAAAATAAAAATAAATAAAAATAAAAAAATGAGTGAAATTGTGGCTCAAGTTTCACAGTGCTACTCTGGAGCAAAAAGAGCTCAGAGACAGGGCCTAAGCTCATGGTACAAACACAGAACTGCCCCCTACAAAAGGAGGCAATCACTCCATGTCTCTGTGTATGGATGGATGATGTATGGATAATGGGCATTCAGCAGGTTGCCCATGCTCAGCCCACCCAACTTGGGCAACCCGGGACAAGCCCTCAGATTTCCTAGGCTGTAGGAGTGGTTGAAGGTTCTGGATACATATTATCTATCCCTATGTAGAATGTGAGCCTAGACATCTAGGGCCTGGTGGCTCTCACTCATTCATCATTCCTCATTGCACAGTCACAGACTGGTCCAAAATGTCGGCAAAGTTATGAAATATTCAGCGATTTCTATGCCAAAAGGGGTAAGCCAATAAATCCCACCCTCATAACTCTGGTTACAAGTCAGCCTTGGGCTGTGTATGTGGATTAGCGGTAGAGAGGTTACCAAGCAGGCACGAAGCCCTGGGTTTGAATCTTCAGTAATACAGAAACAGAAAAAGCCAAAAGTGGCACTGTGGCTAGCCTTGAGCAAAAGAAGCTAAGGAACATACCCAGACCCTGAGTTCAAGCCCGATGAACAGCAAAAAAAGAAAAAAGTGAGCCTGGTGAGACATATTCTTCTGTGTCTCAGGAGTGTCGAGGTGCGAGGTAAGAGGTAGAGAGCAGCTGCTGGTGGCTCACCCCTGTAATTTCAGCTATTCAGGAAGTTGAGATCTGAGGATCACAAGTACAAGCAGGAAGGTCTACATGAGACACTTTTCTCCAATTAAACATCCAAATAGCCAGTAGTAGAGCTGTGGTTCAAGTAGTAGACTGCTAACCTTGAGCAGAAAAGCTAACGGATAGCGTCCAGGCCATGAATTCAAACCCCAGAATGTGAAGACTCCGGGTCTATGTTGAGGGGTAAGAATGATGCAGGCTTCAGCCTCAGGATTATCTGAGGACTGTGTTTGGGATTAGGAAAGCTCTTGGAATGCCAGGCTAGAGAGGGAAAATGTTCTCTCTCCCTATCTCAAAACACATGTCACAGACTCCTGGGCTAGAGAGGGAAAATGTTCTCTCTCCCTATCTCAAAACACATGTCACAGACTCCTGGGAGCTGAGGAAGTGGCTCTTCTGCTTGCTTAAGCATAGATGAACAATTGGTCAAGCATTTTCCTGAGATTGGAGAAGTAGTTTTAGCTTTCTCTAAAATAGTTTAGATAATAATATACCTAGACATTGTCTTATAGGTTAAGTAAAAATGTATCTGTTGAAATTTTTGTGTGAATGTCTTCTGATCAAATCTTGGCAAAGATTATGCTTGCTTGTCTTTAAATACCCACTAACAATAAAGCACAGCATGCAGTGGCAATTGTTTGCACGCTGCATCCCCTGTGTCCTGGTGATATTGTGACCCTTATCCAGGGACCCCAATACACTAGACGTTGACACCAGAACTGACACACACACACACACACACACACACACACACACACACACACACACACACACACACACACACACACACACACACACACACACACACCAAGATAGAGCATTTGCCAGTAAGTCTGCACAATTCTACATCTAGAGAGAGATAGGAAGGAAAGATTTGCTCCAGAAGGTGATATAACCAGTGCCAAAATTCCACAGGAGTTCTAAGGCTTGGAACAGGACAGAGAGCCTCAGGCAGAAGGCACAGAATGGGTAAAGGTCCTCCGGTGTGGTGTAGAGCAGGTGGTGTGTGTGAAATGAAGGTTCTGTGGCTTCAGACAAGTTTGGCAGGACATTCAAGGCTGGGTCAAGGTTTGTACTTCAGGCACAGGTATGAAAGAGTGTGAAGTCCCAGAGTGGGGCTCAGGGGGAAGATTAGATCTTTTTCACCATGGACCCTAGTCATTTCCTGTGGCTGGAAGCCTATTTTTCACAGCTCCTGACCCTTAGGCCTCCTTTGCATCTGTCATGGGCGCAGTGTGGATCTGAGCAGTAAATCAACTTCTCAGACCACAGTTTGGGGCAAGGAGGTCCAAAAGCTGCAAGATGGCATGGCAGGTAACATCTGCTCATGCGGTATCACAAGAGTGCAAATCTGTCAGGCACATCCTGAGTGGGTGTTGAGTTGGGCTCATGAAAGACTTGTGGGCTCACCAATGCACAGCCAGCTGGCTGCTGCTTGTAGCAGTTGCTATCCCAGGAGTCCCAGGGCTCAGAGCCCTGCTTTCCTCACCAGTGCTCGGGTACAGATGAAAGTCTGCAATCGTTGGCCTACTACAAAGGAGCATCCATAGTGTCGTTTCCCTTGGCTCTGTGTCCCCGTGCAAGGATGGAGGGGCAGGTTCCATCGAACTTACTGCCATGGTGCAGACCCCTCAGCCCAAGTACTTAGGGAGAAACACTTGAACTGGCTAAAGAGTTTACTACTACTATTCCTCAGGACTTCCCCCAGTTCTGGCTCAGGTCATCATTACCGCCTTTCTATGTGTGGGTGCATCTTAGAATTAGGGCTTGAACTCAGGGCAGGGGATCTGTCCCTCAGTTTTTTTTCATTCAAAGCTAGCACTCTACCACTTGAGCCACAGTTTTTCTTTCAGCTTTTGGGTGGTTATTGAGAGAGGAGAGTCTCACACACTTTTCTAGCTGGGCTGCCTCTGAATCGCAATGCTCAGATCTCAGCTACTCAGATCTCTGAGTAGCTAGGAATATGAGAGCATGACCTAATAGCACCTGGCCACACTCTCCTTCTTGGCTAATGACAGAGGACCTCTCTCCCAGCCTAGCACCCACGTACAGTTACCCCTCCTACCCCACTCCTATTCCTCCAGGCTTCACAGGAATCATACCCTCCCCTGAGGTCAAAGAAATAAGATCAGGTTTGAGCTTTTTGTTCTCCAGAGAGTCAGTA